>NW_026067957.1:7753243-7757526 GCF_014885135.2 Alexandromys fortis | reverse complement strand
CCCCCATGCTCCCAACTTTTGCGGGGCAATCTTCTTTGCTTCCAATTTCCAGGAGGATCTATATATGTTTTTGTTTGGGTTCACCTTGTTATTTGGCTTCTCCAGGCTTGCGAACTATAGGCTTAATGCCCTTTGTTTATGGGTAGAGTCCACTAATGAGTGAGTACATACCATATTCATCTTTTTGGGTCTGTGTTATCTCATTCAGGATGGCATTTTCTATTTCCGTCCATTTGCATGCAAAATTCAAAATGTCATTATTTTTTTTACCACTGAGTAGTACTCTAATGTGTATATATTCCACACTTTCTTTATCCATTCTTTCGTTGAGGGGCATCTAGGTTGTTTCCAGGTTCTGTCTATTACAAATAATGCTGCTATGAACATAGTTGAACAAATGCTTTCATAGTGTGATTGGGCATCTCTTGAGTATAATCTCAAGAGTGGTATTGCTGGATCCTGAAGTAGGTTGATTCCCAATTTCCTGAGAAACCACCACACTGATTTCCAAAATGGTTGCACAAGTTTGCATTCCCACTAGCAATGGATGAGTATTCCTATTACTCCATATCCTCTCCAGCATAGGCTAGCATTGGTGTTTTTGATTTTAGCTATTCTGACAGGTGTAAGTTTTTACAAACTCCCAAATATTTAAGTACTCTGTTCTTTTGCAAATGTTTCACAATTGGTACTTATATCTATTTATCCATACACGTCTTTAAATATTCAAGTATAAAAACAGTACTCATTTCTCCTCACTTGCATGTATGTTAAGCAATTTGTTTCTTGATGTTTAAGAGAATATTTTTAGTTTTCAACTTTACTCTTTCTTTAGGTTGTAATAAGAATGGTTTCTCTTGGTCTAAATCTTTCGTCTAACCTCAGTTGTTATTGGGTGAGAGGTGAGAAAGTTTGTTGAAACTGATAACCTCCCTACATGTGATTTACAGTTTCACAGAAAATCTACCAACCAAGAGCCTCTGGTGTACAAATTGCTACTTAGCAGATGGTTTAGAATTTTTTACAAGATTCATTTTATAGGAAATATTAATCCACATGAATTTTATCTAATTTCTTAACACACCTAAAACATCCACATAAAATTTGAAACTGTTGTAACTTTCAGAAAATAGTTTTCAACCCTTTTAGAGATCTTCAAAAATTTGAAATTTTAAGTTTAGTAAGATCAAATTTAATTAAACCTGAGTATAATGCACAAAATTAATATTATTATAATGCCTCTAGAGGGCAGTATTAAATTATTTGAGCCTATTAACTTAGATTTTTCTAATATATGTCAGTTAATTTTTGGAACGTGGACAGTCAAAATTAACGAGGGATGTTCTTTCTGTAATCGTATATATGGCTGCAAATGGTTGTAAATTTAACTCTTGACACTTGAAACAAAAGCTTCTGTATGCTTCCCAGGGGAGTTTAAATTCTCCTGTTAAGGTTTAAAGGCTTATTATTGGCATACTCAAAATATATGGATTAGAATGTCAAATTTTTTAATTGTTTTTTATTTTTGACATTATGTTTCCTACAAATTCTTCCCTATAACTCTCCTTGCTCTCTTTCAAATCCACAGCCTGTATTTTTTAAAATTCTTGTTACATGAATATGTATATACATGTTCCTAAATAATTTCCCCATAAGCATCATTTCAATGCAAACTATAGTAGACCACAGTTTGAGTCAGATTTAATCACTTGCAAATTGAATTATGAGTGTTAAACATATTAATGAATTAGTAAAGTTAAAATTTATCAGATTCTAATGTACTTTTATCTCATGAGCTCTTTTACCCTTTCTTTATACACACATACACACACACATGAATATTGTATTTATATTGTTTTTTATGTTTCTATTGAAATGAAGGATAGTATAAATATAGCATCATATATCTCTCACTGTCAGGTGTCACTTAACATTAGTTGTTACTTTTTCTAAAAAAAAAAAAATCACAAACATTGTTGCTTCCTTGGAGCAAAAAGGAGACTGAAAAGAGAGAACAAGGTAGCTTATCTGCCTTCTTTACGCAGAGGACTATAATTTACAGTTTTTCATTTTAGTTCTTTTCTTTGTAGATAGATGTTTCCAAAGTTATAAAGTCAATTTTATTTCTCCTGAACAATACTGTCACACCCCAAGGTGATAAAAGATGATCTGTGGTCCCAGCTGCTCTGCTGTCTTCAAAAGTGGTTGGAGGAGCAAAGGTTTATTTCTCTTGTTGTTGATATAGAAGACGGGATCAGAATGACTGCTGTAGTCATCCTCCCGGCATTCTCTTTGGGAGTGTAGAATAGATGTTCTTTTGTAGAATGTGCTTCTAAACTGAATACGAAATCTGAAGGAGAGTTTTGTATTTCCTTCACTATATTTTGTGAAGGTGGTATAAAATATGCCCTTTAGAGTCAAATAAGTCATGTTTAATTTAAAATGAAGTATATACAGAAATGTCAATTTTGGTAAAAATCTTAATTTGTTGACAGAGTTTATATGCCTCACATTTCTTACTATTCTATATTTGAAAAGTATTGTGAATATTTAATGAAAGCTCCAGTATCTATGAAAAAGTACAAAGAATTATCCCTGCTTTAAATTTGCAATAGAACTTGAGAGCAAAAATGACTTTTGTAAGGTTACACCAGTATCAACAGTGGTATAAGAGAAAAAGTTTTCTTACTTTATGTTCAGATTTTCTTACTATAACCTTTTCTGTATCAGAACATATTTTTACTGTGAAAGTAAAGAAAAAGTACGGTCTTGTTGCTTCCAAGTTTGATATGAAAGAATGAGGCTCCCCAGAAAGATTCCACTGCATCTCTAGACATTTCCTCTTCCACTGCCCTTGCTAGGCAGCTGTTCAAAAAGGGCAAACCTACAAACTGATCCTGCACCTAAGGTGCTGCTTTTCAGTGGAGAACTAACAGCTCTGACTCAGGATAGCTATGTAGGGATATAAAACTGAGTTTATGTGTGTGATTAATCAACCAATGTAAAGATCTTTTGATATTTTTGTAACACTTAGGTATGATGGGCGTAAGTACCCAAGGAAATGCTTCAATTCAGAAAATATAATCTCTTTCCAACTCTACTCTTGGAAGAAAATACGAAGCATATTAGTACAAATAAGAGAGTCAAAGAGTTTGAGCTTACTTCTGGTTTCCTTGATATTCCTGCTCATTGTCTACAGGCTAGGTCACGCTAGCCTGTAGAACTCCTAGAGGAACTATATTCTTTGGAATTTACTCAGACCCAATAGTAACAATAAGGGAAGGGGCCAGATTTGGTATACTGACTTACTGACCCATCTCTTAACTTGTTTTCCAACTTCTTTGTCCTATTACTGCATCACATCCCTGCTTCTGCCATTATTGTTCAACAAATTCTGTTCCAAGTTTACATCACAAATTGAAAATAATTTTGCATGCATTTGGTTAATAACTAAGAAACCTTTTTTCTAATTTTATATCTGTCCTCAATATAAAATGGGTTATGTGCACATCAAAAAATTTGAGTACTTGACTGGTATATAAGAGTTCTTTACTGCTATGTATTTGGTAAGATTTTGGATGTTAATATTTAGATGTACTGTAAACAGGAAACAGTAAATTTATCCAGACTGTAAGCTACCATCTACACACACAAACCTGTCTTTATTTTTGATGTTCTATTAAAATAAAGATTTTCTCAAATCACTAGACTTTCCCAGTCCAGAAACTACTAATATCACACTCAAAATTTCTTTCAATTCTGAAATCTTTAATATTTCTTGAATACAACCAGTTTTCTGTTATTTCTGGTTCTAGGTATTTATATATCTTATTTTAGTGATTTTTTTCTTGTGATACAATGAAAGCAACTAAAACACCAACCCAGCAACAAATCGTTTGACCTAAATCTGTTGTGCCTGCAAGATATGCTATGGTAATTTTGGCTCAAAGCTTGTGGGAGTAACCACAGAGCATCTGGTTTGACTTAAGTCCCATTTAAGGATGGAATAGATACTTGACACAGATTGGTAGATAAAAACAAACAAACAAACAAACAAAAAACAGAAAATATGTATCCAGGATACCTAGGGTAAATCCGAATACTCTCTGGCTAAGAAAAAAAAAACGTAGTGATAAAATTACTACTAACGATATTCTGCTATATTCACAGGTCAGTGCCCTGTTCAGCCATCATCAAAGAAGCTTCCTTATGCATCAGATGGGAACACACAACACAGACATAGAGAGAGAGAGAGAGAGAGAGAGAGAGAGAGAGAGAGAGAG
>NW_026067957.1:7739821-7752967 GCF_014885135.2 Alexandromys fortis | reverse complement strand
TTTTTTTCTATGAGAGACAGAGTGAGTAGATACAGATGGTAGGGGAAATAGGGAGGAGTAGAAACAGGGAAAACTTAAATCAGGAGAAATTGTACAAGAAAATCAGTTTTCAATAAGAGAGAAAATAATGCTGTGGGATTTTGTTGGAATGACTGAATTGGCTGGCGCTGTTGGTGTTGGTGTCCAATTACAAACATAATAAAATATCTGGATTGTATGCATTCAATATATAATGTGTATAAACTACTACTTAATTAAATCTGTTTTTGAAAAGGAAACAATAATTAAGAAAGCAACAACAAATGTCTGCAACTTACAGAATAGAAAAAGATCATCCTTGTTTACCAATTCCACATCCAGTAGAGGACTAATATCCAAAATATATAAGGAACTCAAGAAATTAAATACCAAAAATTAAGTCCAGTTAAGGAGTGGGGTGCAGATCTGAATCAAGAATTCTCAGTAGAAGAATCTCAAATGGCTGAGAAATATGTAAAAAGTGCTCAACACCCTTAGCCATCAAAGAAATGAAAATTAAAACTACTTTGAGATTCCATTTTACACGTGTCAATTGGCTAAGATCAATGAAACAAATGGCAACTCATGCTTTCAATGTTATGGAGCAAGCAGTACACCCTTTCAATGCTGATGGGAGTGTAGATTTTTACAGCAACTGTGGAAATCAATACAACAGTTCCTCAGACAACTGGGAATAAATCTACTTCAAGACCCAGTTATAAAATTCCTGGGCATTTACACAATAGAGTATTACTCAAAAGTTAAAAAATCAAAAATAAAAACAACAACAAAAAATATGACATCATAGAATTTGCAGGCAAATCACTGGAACTAGGGAAAAAAATCATTCTACGTGAGGTAACTCAGACCCAGAAAGATAAACATGATATTATTCACTTATAAGTGTAAATTTACTGTTAAGTAGATGATAGCCAAGATACAATCGATTGACCCAGAGAGGTTAGGTAAAGAGGATGACTCTGGGGATCTTAAAGATCTCACTGGGAAGGGAATTAGATTATACTTTTTGGATGTACTGGGGCAGATGAGGACAGAAGCAAGATTGATCAGGTTGTGGGACTAGATGTGATGAAGAGAGATAGTACAGTGAGAGATGACTGGATCTGAGGGCATCTTGGAGGTGGTGTGAAACCCTAATGCAGTGGAAACTTCCTGGTAATTGTGAGAGAGATCCTAGTGAGAACTCCTAGTAAAGGGGGATTTGCACGCCTGGAGTATCAACTGGACATCTCTTGCAGCCAGGCAAGGCTTCCAGTCATGGATTGAATTTGGCTGATTTGTTGGTAGAGGTAGGGGAGGGGGTTTCTGTGGAGATACACAACAGAGGCTGATGCTAGGGAAGAGAGCTGCCCTCTAAAAACTGACAGTGGGGTCCCACTGCCTAGGACAACATCCACACAGCTTATTGACCATGGAGAGGAGGTGTAGTTGGTCTATGCTCGGGACCTGTTCCCCGTAAGGTGCACTCTGCAGGCTACTGAAAGAGAAACCTGGCACTAATCCAATCACAAAACCCTTGACCCACAGTCTGACCTGCTTGTAAGATGTGCTGGGACAACTGCGGCACAGAATTCATGAGAGTCGTCAAACAATGTCTGATTTAACACGAGGCCCACTCCATGAGATGAAGGCTATGCTCAACACTGCTTGGAGGGCCAGGAACTGGAGATTGGGTGCCCAGAGACCAAACATATAGAACAAAACATAAGTGGTCTAAGAAAAAAAAATTAATGAAAAGATTTCTAATGATATTCTACTATTCTCATAGAATAGTAATCACTTTTGTCTAGTTATCATCCAAAGTAGCTCCTGTGACAGCAGGTGAGAGGGGATGCAGAGCCCACTGCCAGATACTATGCAGAAAGAAAATCTAAATTAGAGATCTCCATCAGGTCCCTCCCCTGAGAGATCAGAGAATTCTGGGAAAGAGGGGGAAGAAAGATTATAAAACACCAAGAGAACATGGCCACTCAATCAACTAATCAGAGCTCACAAGGGCTCATAGAGTTTGAACTGGAAAACACTGGGCCTGCATGGGTCTGCATCAGGTCCTCTGTGTATATGTTGTGCCTCTTGGTGTTTTTTGGGGACTTATAACTGTGAGAGTGGGTCTATCTTTGACTCCTTTGCCTGCTCTTGGGATTCTTTTCCTCCTATTGGGTTACCTTACCAGCTTGGATACGAGAGTTTTTGTGTTACCTTATATTTTGTTTTGTCATGTTTGGTTATTGTAGCTTGGAGGTTTGCTCTTTTCTGAAAGAAGGGAATAGACTTAGAGGTAAGGGGAGTTGGGGGAGCTGGGAGGAATGGGAGGCGTGGAAACTGTGGTTGAGATGTATTGTATGAAAGAAGAATCTATTTTAAATTAACAAAGCAAAACTAAAACCAATCATTTCTTATTTTTGGTGAATATTTCAGTATTAAGATGAATTACACATGGTGACATGACTTATAAAACACTTTCTTCATTAAAGTAATCTCAATCCATATGCTAGGAAATATGATGGGGAAATTATAGTCTATTTAGTTTCCTTTTTATGAAAGGTTATTTTGTTATGATTTTTTAATTTGAGAGAAATTAGTCACTCTGACTTAATTTTCCACACATTCCTTTGAGTATACTACTGGGAAATAAAGTAAAATCTCTTTAAAAATTTTGTAATACATGTGTTTAAGTTGTTTATTCTATTTTTGAGGTTAAGGTATATTTCCCCTTCCAATTCCTCTCTCCAAATGTTCCCATATATCCTTCATTGCTCTTTCAAATTCATGGCCTTTTTTCCCATTAATTGTTTTTATATAAAACATACATTATATATATATATATATATTCCTAAATACATGAATGTAATAGATGTGGGATTCCCATCTCAAGAAATGAAAGTTCAGTCTCCACTTACATATAATCTTTGTTTGTATAATAATATTAAATATGTAGAAAAGCCATAAAAATATACAAAATAAGCCTGACAGTGGTAGTGCACGCCTTTAATCCCAACACTAGGGAGACAGAATCAGGCAGATCTCTTTGAATTCAAGGTCAGCCTGGTCTTCAAGACAGGCTCCAAAACTACAGAGAAACCCTGTCTCAAACCCATATGTTTATTTATTCATACACACACAATATTTATTCCTGAATTATTTGAGGTACAGTCACCAAGTTTATGCATTGTAACTCTAGTCTTAAGTCTTTGGTGAGGCTAAACCAGAGTTCTTTAGATTGGATATGACGTAAGAAACAGAATTTTGCTCATCAAAATTTTAGAGGTTAGAAATTTCAAGATTAAGATGCCAGTATATTTGATGTATCATCAGGAACTATGCCTCATAGACAGAGCCTTCTATGATTCTTCACATAATAGAAGAGGCATTTCTTTAACTTGTTTCAAAGGATCACTATTCCCAGGTCTGTGAATGTACTTAGTTTGGTATGTTTGATGTATTGGGATGGTGATGATGATGATGATGATGATGATGATGATGATGATAGAATGAAAAAAAAAAAGAAGTCAGAAGACTATTCTGCTTATGTAAGCTTTGTATTTATGACTTATCCATGTCCTAAAGTTCTTATTAGTTAATACTTTTTGCATGAGATTTAAGTCTCAAACTATAAATTTTGTATAATTTATAATTTTATATATAGCATTAGCTATTATTGTTAATTATTTTTATTATAATTACATTTATTATTATTATTATTTTGTTGTTATTTCGATCAGTCTTCTTTGGTTCTATCCTAGTTCTCTGAACCACCCAGCTTCTGGTTCCTGGTCATCCAGGCATGTGTTTCTTCTCATGGCTTTGGTTTTAACTTAGACTACTAATTTGTTGGATACTCTTATAAGTTATGAACCACCACCATTTCCTCATTATAGATGGAACAGGTGTGGGTGAAAAGTTTGGAGTTGTCTTTGAGTTTCAGTACTATCATAGGGAGCCTTGACTACTTATAAAAAATGACTAGTCAACCTCTGTATCTTCTTTC
Organism: Alexandromys fortis; assembly: GCF_014885135.2. Lineage (NCBI taxonomy): Eukaryota > Metazoa > Chordata > Mammalia > Rodentia > Cricetidae > Alexandromys > Alexandromys fortis. Next base: position 7,748,940 of record NW_026067957.1, on the reverse strand, counting down.
ACTAGAAGTCCTTGATAGCATCACCCTCATAGAATCCAGGAAGTTTTCACTGTATTTGGTTTTGACATTGTCCCCAATTGTTCCCTATTTTAATTGTCTCTCTCTGTAACCTTACTCTCCCTCCTTCCCTCCCTCCCTCACATACCTATTCCTTTCACTACCTGTACCCATTCCACCTGCAAAATTTATTTTATTTCTCCATTATTAGGTAGGTCTAATAAGAGGGAACCCTTTTTTCTACTTAGCCTCTTTGGGTTTGTGGATTGCACTGTGAATTTTTTTATTTAACAGCTAATATATACTCATAAGTGAGTATATATCATGTTTGTCATTCTGTATCTGTTTTTCCTCACTCAGATGACTTTTTCTAGTTCCATCCATTTGCCAACAAATTTCATGATGTTATTTTTTTCTGACAGCTGATTAATACATCACTGTATTAATATGCCACATTTTAAAAACCATCCTTGAGTAAAATGAGATCTTGGTTATTTTCAGTTTCTTATTGTTATAATACCAGTTAAATTAACTTTGCTAAGAAATACGTGATAGGGAAAACAAAAACAAATATGAAGAAAACAAACATTTCTTGCTTCTATTTTCCCTAGCTAGGAATGAAGTCATTTTAGGAAAACTGGTTTCCACTAGGGCAACAAAAGCTGTATGTTCACATTGTTAAGCCTTCTCCTAGATGGTTTCAAAACTCAGCAGATACTTTCCTGTGTTACTACACAACATGATGAGAGGAGACTATCATATAAACGTATTATGGGGAGGAAACTGTGAGAAAAATAAAAACATTCCAGAGATGGTTTCACCAGGATGACTTATGTAGCCATGGACCCTCTTTCTTCTTTGTATTTCCTTTATTCTTAGGGATTCCCAGACAGGAACTGTGATGTGTGTGAAAGTGAAGTTAGCATTGGAAGGTCCATGTTGGGGAAAGGGTGCTACTCAATGTTGCCATTTTCCAGCTTGCTTCCCTTACAGTTGAATCAGATTGAAGATCATGAAAGGTAGTAGTGACAAAATAAGTGGGCTGGAATTTTGTCCTTTTGAACTATTTGAGTCTTCACAAAGGTACATGGGTAATCCTTCTCTCTGAAGACCTTTCTCTTCTAAGACTATGAAGTCTTGTGTGTGGTTCATCTACTTCTTCTGTATTTAGAATAATTCTTTGCTTCTTATGCTCTCCACTTCACAGAGTTTTTCTCTTCTCTTTTTTTGATGTCATGTTACGATGTGTAAAAATGCAGAGATAACAATTTAAAGTAGCACAGTTAAATTTGATGCAATACGTGAAAGCAAGACCACTTACTACAGTAGTAAAGCATGCTTGTCTCATAAGGAAAACACTTGCCTTTAACTACTGTAACTTTGATTCCAGTTCTTGTCAGAAAAACAGAGAAGTAAAAGACACTGAACATTATGATATGATGAAGTATTTTACTGAATTGTGTACCAGTTTATAAAAATAGACTATTATACCATGCTGAAAAAAAAATCTATGAGTCACTTTGAATAGTGCTAGCAGCAGTCTGAAATGGAATCTGACTTAGAAATTCATTTCCTATGAGGAAAAATTTCAATCTGCTTTTTAATTTTTCCTTTAGTGTTTCTGTGTGTGTGTGTGTGTGTGTGTGTGTATGTGTGCATGTGTGTGTGGTTTGTGTGATGGAGTTAAGAGACAAAAGATGTCTGAAAGAATACCTTAAACTCTACAGTCTGAGATGACAATTTTAGGGATTACAAATACAAGCAAAAATGAAACAAGTTTAGTCTGCTTACAGTATTCACGAATGGAAAAAATACTGGCGTTAAACGAATTTATTTTATCCTCTCTCTATTAGTTTGATCTGTATATGCACATACACCATGTCACAGCCTGTTGCCCACAGATCTCAGAAGAGGGCATTGGTTCTGCAGGGAACAGGAGCTATTGATGGATGCAAGCCTCCACTGGAGCTAAGAAACAAACCTACATCCTTGGAAGTGCAGAAAGTGCTTTTAAGCACTGAACCATCTCTCCACATTTCAGAATAATGATTTTTATTTATTTTATTTATGTCATTTTATTTACTTTAATTTTCTTAAAATATTTTAAATATTTTCATATAATATTATATTATCTATTTGAATTTTCTTCAAAAATTGGCAAATGAGAACCTTGGAACTTCCTGGCCCTTACTCCCATCACATCTCAGATAGTTTTAACTATACAGCCTCTCTCTTCTGATATCAGGCGGCACTGCAGTGCCATCTAAGGAGCATGGTTTTTGGAGATTTCAATCTACTGAATTCCATGATGGATTGCAACACTTAGAACCACCAGATTGTAGGTGGAAGTTTCCTGTCTCAGACCTGCTAGGTCCCAAATATTCAGCAGTCAATTCCTAAATTACTGCAAAGAGGCTTAATATTACTTATAAATGCTCAACCAATAGTTCAGGCTTATTATTAACTATCTCCTACATTTTAAGTTAACTCTACTCTGTATCTATGCTCTGCCACAAGGTGGTACCTTTTCTCAGCACTGTATGTCCGTCTTGGTCTCTCTGTGTCTGGCCAATAACCCCTGACTCTGACTTTCTTCTTCCCATCATCCTTATCTTGGTTGCAATGTCTATACTTCCTGCCTGGGTACTGGCCACCTGGCATTTGTTAAACCAATTCCAGTCACAATCTTTACAGTGTACAAGAGGATTATTTTACAGCACAAGTTTTTTAACTTTTAACTTAGATTTGTGCTTTAAAATTCATGAGGCAGCTTTTGTTCTTATAATTCAATTATACTGTACCTTAAAAAACATCTAAATTATGAAAATGGAAATATGACTTATTCATTATGTTTATTAAAGAGCTTTGTTGACCCTTATATTGTGAATATATACTCAAAATTAAATTACTTCTCTGAGTATATTGATAGTCATTTTTTTTTTTTTGGTGTATCAAGACAGGGTTCTCTCTATATAATAGGTCTGGTTGTCCTAGAACTCGTTTTGTAGACCTGGCTGGCCTTGAAATCACAGCAATCTACCTGCCTTTACCTCCAGAGCTCTGGGATTAAAGGCTTAAGCCACAACCTGGCTGACTGATAGTACTTTTAAGAAGCAAATACAACAATAAAAACAAATTTCTTTCAAGTATTTAAAATTCAGTGTTGCTTTGCTTGACTATTTTGTTTGCTAATGCTAGTTATCTTGAGTAAAAAATATACTGAGTCAATATAGTAGATCCACAGAAGATACGCATAATTTCAAAAATTAAAGATCAGTACTCTGGGATGAAATTGTGGTTTTACTAATAATTAAAACAATGTGAACACAGATATTAGTAATTACTATAATACTATAATAAAATGAAATGGAGAGGAAAAAAGATATATGCTTGCCATACAATAATGAAAAAAGAAGTGAACTATTTTTGAGGAATGATCAAGACAGCTGCTCTTAAATGTTAGACAGGCTCTTTGCCGACATAGCCCCAGAACTTAGTTCCTTAAAACCATTTGTGTAAACTGCTTGTTAGGTCAAATTCTTTCTGTCTATTTAAGATGCAAATCCTTTTTTGAAATTTATTAGAATTTTTTTTTAATAGCAATCCAGTTCCCATTCCCTTCCCTCCTCCCATTCTCTCCCCTCCTCCCATTCCTTCCATCACCCTCCCACCCTATCCCCATCCAATCCTCAGAGAGGATAAGGCACATTGCCTTGTGGAAGGTCCCAGGCCCTCCCTACTATATCTAGGCTGAGCAAGGCATACATCCAAAGAGAAGAGGATCCTAAAAAGCTAGTACATGCATACAGTAGGGATAAATTCTGATGCCACTGCCAGTGGCCCCTCAGTCTGCCCCAGCCATACAACTGTCAACCACATTGAGAGGAACTAGTTTAGTCCTACACTTATTTCTTCTCAGTCTGCCTGGAGTTGGTGACCTTTTATTGGCTCAGGTAAACTGTTTCAGTGGGTGTACACATCATGGTCTTGATCTCCTTGCTCATATTCTCACTCTTCCCGCTCTTCAACTGGACTTTGGGAGCTCAGTCCAGTGCTCCGATGTAGGTCTCTGCCTCTGACTCCATCAGTTGCTGGATGAAGGCTCTAAGGTGATATTTAAGATAATTATCAATCTGACTACAGGGCAAGTCAAGATTGGGCCCTCTCTACTCTATTGCTCAGCGTCCTAGGTTTGCCATCCTTTTGGATTCCTGGGAATTTCTCTAGAGCCAGGATTCTGTTAACCCTATAATGACTCCCTCAATCAAGATATCTTTCTTCTTGCTCTCATCTCTTTCCTTCCTGCTGCTCTACTATATCAGTCCCTCAAATTCTTATCTACCTCCCTTTTTCCCCTCCTCTTCTCCTCCTACCCTCCCCTCTACTACCACAGCCATGCTCCCAACCCTGCAAGTCAATCCTGTCTGTTTTCAATTTCCAGGTGGGTCTATATATTTCTTTTTCTTTGGGTTAAGGACTTTTCCTTTGAGGGAACTAGTCACCCCACACATACCTTTAGTCCTCTCCTATATAGTGCCATCTTTAACTCATTATCAGCTTTTCTTCTATATTCTAATAGTATTGAATAAAACCTCCTTTGCCAGGTTAATTTTAGAATTATGCCATGTAAAAGATTATTCTTCCATATGAAAAAGTGTTTCATAAATACATATAATATTCACTTAAAAACACTATTTTCTTTTATTATATAGCAATGTCATGACAAATTCTAGCAAAGCAATACTATATGTAATGACTTCAAATTGAAAGAATTCCTTCCTACTATAAATATCTCATTGTGTCCTAAGTGAGAATATATGTGTCTTCTTTATTCTTGAGTGTATCTCTGCTATGCCTATTTATCCGTGAAGGAAATGCACTTAGCAAATGTGCCTAGTCAATACGCCAAAGATACTATACTTGAACCTTGAATTTCTCATGCAGTAAATCCAATACATTCTTCTACAGATTCCCTTTGGCATCTGAGTAAATTTCTATTCCTTTAAAATTTTTATGACTGTTTCTCCACCTTTACCCTGGAGGCAGGACTTCACCTCTTCCAGGCCTCCTCATGGCTTTCCTGGAAGACCTGCCTTTCCTGGATAAGAATTAACATTTAACTGATAGAACTGGCAGTTCTCCCTGTAGACTATCTCATTCTGGCCATTGCTCTTACTTAGGTTTTAAAAATATTCTATCATTTTCTAAGTGTGTAAACAATAAGAGATTCCTAGTATCCCCAAGATTATCCTCAAAACAATCAAACCTGTGATTCTCTGTGCATTTATATATGTATATATGTTTACACTTATGTGCCTATTAATGTTTATAGTCATAAGTCAATACAGTTTTGCACAAGATCATGTAAGAAAACAATCACAAAGAGACCCTTATCTCAGAATATGCTCTTGTTTAAGATGATATCTAAACCAGTAAAACTAATTATATAAAAACCTTGTCTTTAAGCTGGTAATCATAAGAATAGATAGTCAGTGATCTGTTTTTATTGTGAATGATACTGAAATATATCCCAACTCAAATAACAAAAGGATAGTAAAATTCATATTTAATTGTATACATTCATTCATAATTCAGTAATTTTGATAATTAAGTCATTTAATAAACTAAATATACATGTGTTTATATACTATATTATGTTAAAAGTGAAACAAAGTAACACTTTTTAATATAAAATAAAAAATTCAGTCTAAGCCTCATATATTGGTTTAGCCATGTTCTCTTTATTGATTGTCTAATTTTAATGATTATAAGTCGTCCATCATGGTTTGTGCAGTAGTAGAGTACAGGGTAATGGCGCTAAGTAAAGAACAACTGTACCAATATACTGCCACCTCTTATCTTGACCCAATATGTAACATAGGGCCTAGGCAGTGTCTCCAGGTCTAGCAAAACTGACTGTTGCAAATTTTTGGTAATTTCCAAAGTATCTTTTAAGCTGTAAAGTAGACGGTTTGTTTGCTTTTCTGAATATAGTGTTCATTACTTGTAAGCTGCTTCTGCTTCTACGTAACATAATGGATTCTCTTTTCTCCTGAGACAGACATCCTGAACAGCGCAGGTAACAGGAGGCATCTCCAATGTGCATACTGTTCCTGGAAAATTATATGAATTTGAATGTTAATTCTGTTTATGTTAGATTGAATTTATATTTCTAAATTCAGAAGTCTTTTTTCTCTCTCTCAGTTCATTTTCAACTGTCAAAAGTCACAGCTTTTCCCAAAGCAGTATAAATAACATAAAACAAATGTAAATGAATAAAAAATAAGGATGGCAAATTCCCAAGCTTTTTGAGGGACAGGAAGAGAGGGGTATAAAAAATTACATTCTTCATTTTGTCAACAATTAGATTCCTGATTTTCATAGGCTCAAAAAATTATAAAACAGGAATGAGTCTTACAGATTTTCCATTAGTTGTAGGCCTTTGATGACATTTCCTAATATTAAAATACTTTCTGAATTTAAGTATCTTTTTAAAATTTTATCTTTGAGACTATAATTTAATTATAACATTTCTCCCCTTCCTTTTCTCTTTCCAAAGTTTCACATGTACTCCTTCACACTGTCCTTCAAATCCATGATCTCTCTTATTGCTAATTGATACTGCATGTATAGATGCATATACATGCACATATATATTTCTAAACATAATTTGTCAGTCCACCTAATGCTACTTGGATGTATGTTTTCATGCAGGCCATTTGATAATGGCTAAGTGAAGTGCTCTTTTCTGGGGAGACCCTCCTCGTGGGGTCCTAGCTTTCCTCAGTTACTGTAGCTCTTTGTGTAGACTTTTCTCTATCCAGGATCAGTTCATTGGTGTCATCTTTGTTCAGCTTATCTTTGGGCAATAATGTTGGTGAGACTTTATGGGTGGAGCTTCTGACAATCCTAGGAGAACCACTCTTCTTGTAAGCCCCTGATCTTATCTTTCTGCTTCACATTAAGTTAAAATATCGTTTAAAAAGTACTTAAGCTGCTATGTGGTTTTTGGCAAATTTACACAGAAATATCTGCAGAAAAGGTCTTCAACTGAGAAAATGTTCATATCCGATTGCTTGTAGGAAAGTCTTTAGGCTGTTTGCTTGACTCATTATTAATGTGGAAGGTTCAGACCACTCAGGAGAATGTCACCTCTAGTCTTGTGGTCCTGGTAACATATAGGAAATCAAGCTGAGTAAACTACAGTGATCAAGACAGTAAGCAGCATTCCTCCATGGCTTTGTTTCAGTTCCTCCCTTATGGTCCCCATTTTGGATACTGAGTGTGATACAGAAATGAAAGCCCAATAAAACCTCTACTACAATGATTTCCAGATGGTTACACTAGTTCATTGTGAAGATCTTCAAATGTAAGCCTATTTCTGCCTTGTCTGAAGGTCAGAGAGTTTTAGTTTGTTCAAAGTTGTTGACAACAAATGTGGCTCACACTCTGACCCAGGGTGTGTTTACTTAGTGTTTTAGACATTAAAATGGCCCATGCAGGTGGTAGACCCACTCCATCCTGACCAAAGGTTCGAAAATTCATACATATTTCTGCTCCTTCTTTTGAAATAGAAAGTATGACCTAGGGAATGGTTGCCTTCAGGGTATTTGGTCTAGGGTAAGTTTACTGCTTAAACAACAGAATACTTTCTTAGGAATTAATGACTTGACATCTCAAGTATATAAGCAAGTAACTGATCTAATTGTCCTTTGTTTCATTTTAAAGCAGACCTTTGCCTTCTTCCCCCGTTTGTATTGGGGTATAAGAGTGTATGGAAAATTAAATGTGAGTGATTCCATTTCACTAGAACTCCCTCCTGGTACTATTCTTTGTTTCTCTTTTACTATTTTCACTTGTGTTTTCATACTCTTTACTAACTTCTGTAATCCCTGTGCCCCTATCCTGGCAAGTGGTATCCTTGTCAAAGCTGGTCTCCAGCAGTTCATGCTCCCATCAGCATTATCTAGGAATTCTCTCAGGGAAATATTTTGTGCTTTTTGTCTCTAGGTTTATTGGTTACTGAGTTTTAGGCACCATTTCCACATAATTTCATACCAAAGAATTTGCGTCATAGACCTATTGCATCTGTTTCATTTCCTGTAAAAATTTTAATTTCTGACTTGTTTTTCTTTCTCTCCTTTTCCTTAAGTTTTCTTATCTTCTGTTAAGAATCTCCATTTCTACAGAAGCCTCTTTGGCTCTATGAGCTTCTCAATATCAGTTTCCTCTTTTTTAATGGTCAAAAGTAGTCAGTGAAACCCATATTATAGTAGCTACAAAACATGGAGAAATAAATTTTAATTTTTTTGAAATATATATAATACAAATGACAGAGAAGACAGACTTCATAGGTAAAAGTATTTTTTTGATTGCAAAGTCTTAAACAAACTTAAGGCATTATTATGTGCACTAATAGCAATGTTGAAGTAGGTCATAAAATCAGTAGTCTTTTGAAAATCTAAGCCATGAGGAATAGTGCAATTAATTTAGTACTCGTCAATAACACCATGCAACTCACTGGCCTGTCCATACAATAGTAACAGCGAGTTAATATGTATTTTATATGACTTCATTTAGATCTCTATCTACTTAAAAGTTGACTTTCAATGTCAGCCCACCTAAAGTTATTTACAAACATAAAATTTTGCAAATACAAACTACTGTCATGTGAAGTAACTAAATGATAATTCAAAAATGACTAGGTCTATGTTTAACATTTTAACATGAATAATAAAAACCCATAGACAGATATTGGAGTTCAACCTGAAGACAGAAAAACAATGCAGCCAAGCCACTAGAGAGCTCTTACCTATCAGACTGAAAAAGAATGAGTTCCTGTCTCATTCAACCTTTTATTTCTCGAGTACTGAGATTAAAGGTTTGTGACTCCTTAGTACTGGGATTAAAGGTGTAAGATACCACCACCTGGATCTATTTTGGCATTTATCTTGGATATCCCAGGGTGTTCTTGAACTCACAGATCCATCTGCCTCTGTCTTCCAAATCCTGGGCTTAAAGGTGTGTGACACCACTGCCTGGCCTCTAGTGGCTTACTTTTACCTTCTGGTCTTCATGTGAACATTATTTATAAAACATAAATGAAATATCATTATATTTCC
>NW_026067957.1:7721198-7739543 GCF_014885135.2 Alexandromys fortis | reverse complement strand
TGTCTAGGCTTGAATGACTTTAGAGACCCATGAGTAACCAAGAACTGTAAGCAAGCAACTTTCAATAAATATGCAACATAACAGAAACAGCTGGCTGCCTAGACATCTGCCCAAAGTTCCTCTGCAAAATTGAGGCATTCACCTTCAGCCTACAGGCCTAGAATATCTGACATTTTTCTATGAAGCATGGTTTTTGAAGGACTGTCCCACTGTGTCTGGGCAAGGTTTGTCAATTGTAGTGATAGGAGTGGCAGGGCTGCATCCCCGGCACCTGGCCTCCCACATGGCTAGCTTATGCCCCAAAATAATTGCATGGAAACTGTATTCTTTTAAACATTGCCTGGCCCGTTATCTGTAGCCTCTTACTGGCTAGCTTTTACATATTAATCTAACCCATTTCTAATAATCTGTGTAGCCCACGAGATGGCTTACCAGAGAAGATCTTAACCTGCGTCTGACTGGAGTGGGAGAATCATGGTGACTCCCTGACTCAGCTTCTTTTTCCCAGCATTCTGTTCTGTTTACTCCACCCACCTAAGGTTTGGCCTATCAAGGGGGTTAGGCAGTTTCTTTATTAATAAGAAATCACTCCCACATCAGTCAATCACTGTCTTTTTTGCCTTGCTTGTCCCATTATGACAGCATACTCTCAGCGGTTGAGGCAAGAACACTTTCTTGCCCAGTGACTTAGGTTTGCCACGGAAAAAATAAATTCCATGTAGAGTTTCTTCAATGCCCATCATCACTAGAGGAGATTGGTACTCCCAAGTGCAAACATGTCTCATTGTCATAAAAAATGAACCTGTGCTATTAAAACATCTGAAATGCCATATTCTGTAGCTCTCTGAAGTGTTTAAAGATGACCTGTCTATTTAAAATACATGTTTGGCCTTGAAAATATATCTAATGTGACTACAAATTTAATTATAATAGGTGATAATTAACCTGCATTTCTTTACCATCCTAAACAGTTGTTAAATGAGCTGTATATGTATAATACCTTGAACAAGATTAGAAATGTATGTACAGTCTGTTTTAACAAAATTAGTCACAAATTTGTATACAATATATAAAAGTCCAGTCCAACGTAAAACATTTAAAACTAATAGTTGCTTTCTAAAAGTAGTTTTGAAAATCTGTCTTTTTATCTTATCATATCTGTAATATCCCTTTTTTCTTTTCAAAGTAAATTCTACCATTTTAGTCTATCATATAATATATTTTATTCAAGTCTATGATGTTTAGCATATATTAAAACATTCTACAGCATAATGTAGTGTGTGTATTATTTTCACAACTGCAAATCAATGACAAATTTAAGTGCAAAATATTTATTTGTATATTAGTTATTGATATAGTAGGAGTCACTTCTACGTGTATATTTTCTAGATAGCACTATTGTTCATTTAATTGGAAGTGGTTGTACTAACATATCTGACTTGTGAAGAACAGTTCACCATCAGTAGAATTTTATTTATAGTTTGCACAGAGAGTTCTCTGGTATTTTGACAACACACAATTAACTTTAATCTGTCAATTTCAAAGTTTGTAACCAGAGAGTTCATTTAAAGGAAGGTGTCTGTTTGGTTCATGGTAACTATGAAGTGATTACAATAGATAATACTTACAAAATGCTCTGTTTCTTGGGAAAATTAAGTTATTTAATATGGTTATTATGTACTTTCAAAGCCTAAGACAAGTTTTTAAAAAGCACATCTTAAAACACCAATTTAAAGTAGTATAATGAAAAATGTATTGCTTGTGGAAAACATATGGCAATAGCAGTAAAAGCAAAGATGCTTTCTCTGCAATAGTTCTTCATTTATATAACAGTGTGTAAAATTTAAACGTGCTGTATCACTGAATTTCCATTTCTTGTTCAACTTGATGGACGTTTGATAAACTACACCACACTGAGGGATTTCAATAGTGTTCAAGCCTTTCCAGCGTTGGCATCTAAAGCCATGAGGTTTATGGAAGGGTGGGCTCCTATATAAATTACCTTTTTTGTGTGTAATCTTCCTTATCTCACTGAAAGTATAAATACTGATCAGACAGTACTATTGATTTAATAAAACATAATTTATTTGTCTCAAAAATTATAGTAAGAAATGAGGAAATGATTTCTTGAAACAGGAGAATAAATCTGACCCATGAGTACTCTTTTGTCTCCCCACAACCAAAGTTTTGATATACTTAGCTCTGATTGTATATGTTGCATGAGATGAAATGAAGGAAAAATAATTCTTTATTAAAGAATAATGGAGACAAAGAGCACCATGCTCTTCAAAAATCACACAGGGCAGAGTCTCACAGGCTCTTGGGTGATACTTGATGTCAGTTTGATACTGAGCCAGGGAGAGTATAAATATTTCAGGCCAAACACAAGGGTTTTCACACGTTTGCTCTTTGAATGTAACTTAAGTGATTAAATGTTGAAAAAGCATTCACATATTTTTCTCTGATTATTTTACCATAGCATAGATGGCCTTTGTTGATAGCCTTTATTTTATTTTATTTATTTATTTATTTTTAGTTTTTTTTATTTATTTATTAAAGATTTCTGTCTCTTCCCCACTGCTGCCTCCCCTTTCCCTCCCCCTCCCCCCCCCCACTCCCCCCCCCTCGTCAGCCCACAGAGCAATCAGGGTTCCCTGCCCTGTGGGAAGTCCAAGGACCACCCACCTCCATATAGCCTTTATTTTATACACTATGCCATCATCACGGAACTGTGAGAAGCACTTTTCTCCTACAGGAAAAGTTGCATTGTACAGATGATAGGTAAGCATTCCTGTGCTTTTACTTAGCATGTTACTTTCTGACATGTACTTTCCTCTGAAAGAGTGTCTCAATACAAACTGTATGCACGCATTTTACTAAGTAACTGACAGGCTTTCCCTCCCTCTGTGCTCTGTACTGTCATATCTACAGATATCCCCTTTCTCAGGCCCGAGTGGGCTATGGAACATCATGACTACAGGTTATATTTAAATTCTTAAATAAAATCTGCCATGATGACATAGTTTTCCATATATGTTCTTCAAACTAGGAAACCAATATCATTAACACTTCGTACTATTCTATGTTAGTTTTTTATTTCACTATTTAAAAAAAAAACTATGTAAGTTCACTAATATCCTGTTGCTAGATATACAAAACAGTAATTTTTTATTTCTATCTGAAGCATTGTAAAATGCTCTTTATGCAAGTGGTCCCTTTGTTTTGTAAATTTTTGTTTTCCTACTTTCCCTACACAGACCTTAAGTAATTGCATAAGAGATGGAGAGGCATAAGAAAGATATTATACTAGAAATATATAAAAAGGGTTATAGTAATGATAAGTGAGAGGAGACAAATATAAAAAGGTAAGACATTCATCAGGTGTCTAGGTAAAGGCTATGCAGGGCTTAGTCAGCTCTGTGGTTGGTATCAAAAGACTGGATGGAAGACGTCCATGGTGTTTTGGGGATAGCAGCAGCAGGAAATGTTGATATGCTCACTGATGCAGAAAGGACACGAAGAAATAGAAGGTTCCATGTTGAACTTCTGACTTCTAAGTAACATTACTATGAATAAAATATATAAAATGAAATATCCACATAAATTTTAATTTTGTATAAAGATGAATATTTTTGCAATGTATCTCTCATATTTGCATACTCAGAATTTTTATTGTTTATTGGAAATTCAAATATAAAAGCCTATATTTGTTAAACCCACAACCCCATTTTAGCTTGTCTTCCTGAAGTTGGAAGCAGTGGGAAAAAGACAGAATAACATGAGCAAAATTTTGGTTACACAGACTTTAAACTTCATCATAGTTAAAGTTAAAGGTCAAGTTGGCAATTTGAACTTAGAGTCAAGTATAAATGCCTGATCTGAACTGACTGTAGCATACACTCTTTAGAATTTTGTGTTCTAAATAAATATCTTTCTCAATGCCAGGAAATGCTCTTATTGTAACTGTATAATTTTTAGTGATATAGTATACAAAGAAATAAAATAGGATAAAAGCTAATTTTTATTTTAGTCTTTTGATACTGTCAGTTATCAAATGCTAGTCATTATTTTAATAGCTATACATCAATATCTGTCAATATCTCTATTTACTTATCGTAATAATGACATAATATTGAGTACATGATTCACAGGTTATTTAAATTATAACCAGCTTTCAATTCCTGTGGCCTGTAGAATGATTTTCCATAATGGCAGACCGTGTTCACACACTTTTAGTGACTTATTATTTACTATACAATAAAGATTACTATGTTCTTGCTTTTCCACATTGGGAAAAGGTAATTGGTTTTGACATTACAAGATCAAAAGGTTAGAGAGATTTCTGAGCACATGCAAATAAATAGGACAGAATAAAGTAAATGGAAACAAGAATAACATATTATTTCTATATTTTCTAAGAAATCAATATCTGAAAAATAGAAGGGTGAAAATATAGACAAAATATTGGGACCCAGAAGATAATTTACACTATAAAATACTGCTCAATTATCATGCTAATAACAAGCATGGACTTGAGAGGACAGAGGAAAAGTAGAATGCTAAGGATGTATGGCCCTTCAGAAGAAAAATAAATAATTTATTTTAAAATCTAGTACTTAATTGTTTTGTGTTGGGAATAATTTTACTTCATTTCCCAACCTGTAGCCCAGGAATAGCATGACAATGCTGACATTATTCATCACTTCTAAGTTAATGAAGAAAACTATTTTCTTATCTATATAATGAATAATGACTTGATTTTTTGCATTCTTGCAACATTGCTAGGAATATCCCTATTAAAATAACGTGTGTATTTTATACAGTATACTTTTTCAACGTTTTGATTTGAAACTTATGTTCCTACAGTGTCTAGAACATTGTCTTTTTGGATATAATTTGACTGAATATTAATTTATTCCCACTCTCCTGTGGTATCATGTGAAAAGCAATATATATATGTATACATATATACATATATATTATCAAATTCATATATATGCATGTGATAATAATTAATGAGAAAAGAGCCTTGAATTTGAAAGAGAGCAAATAGAAATATAAGGGAAGATTTAGAGGGAGGAAAGGGGAGGAAGAAATGAGATAATTACATTATAATCTCTAATATAAAAGAAATTTAAAAAATCATAACATCAAGAGGCAGGTGTATCCTACAACCAGGAATGTCTTCTTTATCTCCCTATTGATCATCAGAAGCTGCAAAGAACCTCAGGCGAAATTGCCTGCAGACATATGCCCAAGAAGCTAATTTAATTATCTTGGGTCAAAAGGAACAACAGGAAAATGCTGTGTACTGTATGGAAACTTGATAAAGCTTTGAATCACAAACAATTGTTCTGGCTTACTCAGAGGAACCTGATTCAGAAAACAAATGGGAGTAGGAAGAAGTCTGGACATGAATAATCTTGTCAGCTGAATTACAATACAGACTCATTTCTTTTGAAATTTTTTTTATTATGAAAATTTAATGAGTGTCGACATAAACCTTGTGTATATAACATCACATTTAAGAAACCAGAGCTCCAGTGTCTATTTCTATGGAAGTAGCTGTGGCTCTCAGGGACTTAATTCTCAGGGTTCTCTTAGGATACTTTGTTTCTGATTTTACTCTCATTGTGCTTCCTTCTTTAGAGTAGTGGCTACAGGACATAGGTGCTGCTAACAACCAGTATCATGAGGAGGATGGGATTGTGACATAAGAAAGACAGTACCAACAAGGCCAGTTAAAAAGCATTGTCAAATTTTTAAGTTTAATGTCCATGGTAGACTTAAACATTAGAAATGAAATTTAGCCAGTATCAAATTTATATTGACTGGAAATAAGTTACAAGAATACCAAAGTATTATTTTCTTGGATATCGTGAAATCTGCTTTCAATTTTTCATTATAAATGCAATGTATTTTGATAATATTTATCCCTCTTCCACAACTTCTAGATTATACATCAGCTCCTTACCCACCAAGCTTCATACCTTCACACTTCATATACTTCAGGTGTTCTCCCCCACATTAAGAATCATAGAAGAGTTTCTGATGACCCACTACTACTAGGCATAATGCCAGTCCTAGGGTATGGCCCATATAATAGGTGTGACACCATTAATGCAAACTGATTGGTCCTTGCCCAGAGCAAGAAAATGCTAATAGCTTCTCTGATAGTGGTTGGGTTTTGTTGCTGCTCTCTCCTCCATGCTGCCATTGTGTTTGGCATGCGTTTGCATAGGTTTTATGCACGTTGTTACAATTGCTATGCGTGCATATGTGCATCTTACTTGTTATGTCTGGAAAACACCATTTCCTTGAACTCTTCCAGCATCTTTGGCTCATACAGTCTCCCTGCCCCTCTGTTCCATAGATTCCTCATCCTTGAAGGAAGGGGTGTAATATAGAAATCTAATATAGAGCTGAGCAAAATGTTCTAGGCATGCTGAGCAGTTGTGTATTTATGCTGTCATCTGCTGTAAGAAGAAGCTATTCTGATAATAATTGAGTGTTGCACTAATCAACAGAGAGAGAAGCAGATCTTTAGGAACTGCTCCATTGCTATTTCCATGTATCAGAATAACAGTTTTCCCCTAGGTATCAAAGTGAAAACAAATAGAAATACATCATTAAAATTTATTATGTTTACTTTTAGAAAATGCTCTTCTATTTTACCAGTGAAATAATTTTTTAAAAATTGTTTTTATTGGAAATCTGTATTTTGTATTCAATAATATTGATGTCTTTGAAACTAAGGAGTAGGTCTCATTAAGTGATTGAGTTGACTGTAGATCCATAATAGCCTCTGTATATTAAGTCCTAAGGAGTATTTAACATACATTAGATCCTTCTGATTTCCACACATATGAAAGCCTTTTCAGGAGTCATGATGATATTTATATCCTCATTTTCCATTAATAGAAGATAAAAGTCAGATCCACGGTCATGTTGGCAGGTTTGTTATCAACTTGCCAGCTAAGTATTTAGTTATATTTATTAAATTCATTTTGTCTATCAACATAGAGGTAGGCCAATCAGAGAAATAATGAAGAAAGCCATGGGGAAAAAAATGATGGAGATGTATTGGTTTTCTCCTTCTGCCCTATGTTAGAGGACCTGGATCCCACATCACTGCTTTGTAGGGCAAGGTTCACAGGAAACTTTTACCATAATTGTATATGGTTATTTCTGGCATTTTATTCATCCACTCATCGACTACCAAGAAAGCATTTATCATAGGCAATTATCGTTTAATGCTCTGAGGCTGCCCTGACAAACTCAGAAAATTCCTTTTCTTACTGTTGGAGTGAGTCTGGCAGATAAAGTCCAAATTGAAAA
Organism: Alexandromys fortis; assembly: GCF_014885135.2. Taxonomy (NCBI): domain Eukaryota; kingdom Metazoa; phylum Chordata; class Mammalia; order Rodentia; family Cricetidae; genus Alexandromys; species Alexandromys fortis. The sequence goes on along the minus strand of NW_026067957.1, from coordinate 7,732,205 downwards.
TGTATCTGCTGAGGTTTTTCACATTTCCTGTCAGTTTCCCACCAAACTGAAATGTTCTGTAATAAGAACAACTGAAAGTCTGTTTAGATATATAGTAAAATGGGGGTGGTGTCTTACATGACACAGCCATATCTAATGGGAATGGCAAAGTCATTAAAGTGTGCTCAGTGGGTTGACTGACCCAGCAAACCGAGCTGCATAAGGGCCTCTCTGCCGCTTTTGGTTTTGAGCTTCACTGTTGCATGCTTGGGGCCTTTTAATATTTTTACAAGCTGTGGATATTGGAATGCTGGACATTTTCTTATGAATCATTTGTGGTTTCTCATGAGGATTACTGCTTCTAAAGTTTTCCAGGAAAGTCTGGAGCATACTCACCCTCCTGTTTTGGGGCAATTATTCTTACCTACTTGAAGGTCTCCTTTACACCTTAGAGGTTGTGACACAAATAGAGAAGTCAGCCAACTATTTACAAGATTATAAAATATTCTTGAACAATTTTTCCTTTACTTATACCAGAAAAAGATAATCAAAACAAACTAAACTTAAAATGTTTACAAGATTTGGCAAGAACTTGGCAACAGATCAGATTCCAAATCTGTTCCTACTGTACATTCAAGAGATTACATGGTATATACATCAACGAAGTTAGATTAGCTAAAGTCACCTCTGGCGCACACAGAGACTTACACTGATGGGGAAACACTGTATAGAATGATAATAAAAGAATGAGGTTTCAAGACCTTCATTATTAGAAAAGTTAGCTTATGCAGAGTCACTGTGGTATCATATAACCAAGGAATAAAGAATGCCAGGATTAGATATATAAATCAACTATATAAAGATATAAAGTTTAAACATTGTATTATATCAGAATTTGAACAATAATTGTAGATTCTAGGGCCTAGAGATTTTTCTTGGGCCTATTTAACAAATGGCACTCTGAACATTTAGGTTAGTAATTCATTGCTTGGGATATGGCAATCTGGACTGGAATGGAGATTTTCTTTCTGTCTAGCATCCTTGAGGCTACAAGAGCTACCAGATTGAGAAAAGCCTGTTATATGCCTCCATATTCTTAAGAAATGTGTTATGGGATTGATAATTAGTAAAAATGATTATGAAAGATAACAGTGTTTACCAATGAGGCCTTAACTAGAGGGCAAATGTTTGTCAAAGACAACTCTGTTCGGTCACGGTTCATCAGTGATGACTGAATGTATGACCCCAGCTGTGCAAGAAAATATGTTAAAAGCATGTGCAAAACCAAAAATGATACTATCTGTTTTGGAGAAACATGAATTTATTCCTGCTTACTGAATTAATGTTTAGAGAAAGACATTAATTTGATTGTTAGTTGGGCTACAAGATTCTCACCCTGCCATGGTCTGAATCACTCTACTGTCTGCGACTCACATCAACTGCAAGGACTGGCCCCAGAAGTTAGGGGTACTGATTCTGTGATGAAACACCATGACCAAAGGCAACCTGGGAAGAAAAGGGTTTATTTCATTCACACTTCCATCATTGAAAGGAGTGAGAGCTACAGATCAAGCAAGGTAGAGGCTATGGAGAAGTACTGATTATTGGATTGTTTCCCTGGCTTACTTAGCCTGATTTCTTATAAAACTCAGGACTACCACCCAGGGGATGGCATCACCAATAATGGGCTTGGACATCCCTCATCAATCACTAAGTAATAAAATGTCCTACATGGTTGCTTACTTCCTTATTTTAGGGAGCCATTTTCTTAATTGTGCCCCCCTCATGTCATATGACTCTACTTATACAGAGTTGACATAAAATTAGCCATAACAATTGATCCCTGGTTATCTGGACACACAATACTTTTTAAGCTATAATGTTTCTTTTATTTTGGTTCATTCCCAAGATCTGATTAATAAATACCATAAATATAAAACACGTTACAAACTTAGTAGTTCTGCAGACTCTATACAATTTCAAATTCTCTCTTTAGATTTCAGCTGTCTCTGTAGATTTTTGCATGGTGAACTTAATTTTCATTGCTCATATATTATCTCGGCTTCGTGCTTGGTTGTGTATTTATTCATCAATTACTGGATGAAGGTTCAATAATGACAGTTGGCATTGTGGTAGTCACCAATCTGATTACAGGAGATGGCCAGCTCAAGCCCCCTCTGCACTATTGCTAGAAGTCTTAGCTGGGGTCCTACTTGTGGATTTGTGGGAATTTCCATAGCTCCAGGTTTCTCTAACCCCATAATGGCTCTCTTTATCAAGATATCACTTTCTTTGCTCTTCCATATTGTCTGTCTCCCAGCTGGATCACGTTCCTTTATGTTCTCATTTCCCACCCAGTCTTCTTTATTACCTCCCAACTCCCTGTTCCCAGTTTACCTAGATCTCATATAATTCTCCTTTCCAGGACAATTCATGTGTCCCTCTTAGGGTCCTCCTGAAATCTACAGGGACAGCAGAACTAAGCCTGTGGGAATTCATGAACTCTAGACCGACTGCTGTGGAGCCTCCAAGAGATCCAACTAGGGTCCTTTGAATGTGGGAGACAGTTGTGTAGCTTGGTCTACCTGAGGAGTTCGTGGCAGTGGGCCAGGATCTATCTCTGGGCTTGTTAGAGCCCATTCCCTTTGATAAAATGCCTTAATGTCTTAATGTACGGGGGAGTGGCTTGGTCCTGCCACAACTTAAGGTGCCATGCTTTGTTGCCTCCCCATGGGAGCCCTTACCCTTTTGGAGGAGTGATTGGGTCTGACGGAAGGAAAAGGGGTGGAAGAAGAGGTGTGAAGAAGAATTGTGGTTGGAATGTAAAATGATATTTTAAAAAAATCATTAAAACTTCAAATTCTCTTAAAATCCCAAAATGCTTTCAAAAATTCAAAGTGTCTCAACTGTGGGCTCCTATAAAAAAAAGTGTAAATTAAAGTTTCTGTCCTGTCTTCTGCAGCCAATTTTAAAATAGCCACTTGGGTGTTTAATATTAATTACAAATGGTTTAGCCTATTTCTCAGCCTTTTTCTAGCTAGCTCTTACAACTTAAATTAACCCATTTCAATCATTCTATATTTTACCACATGACTTTGTGGCAATACCTGTTCTCTAGTACGTCTTGTTGTTCCAGCAGCTCATTGGCATCTGCCCTAACTCCACCATGACTCTTCCCTCCTCCCTAATCTCTGCTTAGATTTCCCGCCTGTCCCTATCCTGCCTTGCTACAGGCCAAAAGAGCTACTTTATTAACCAAAAGTAATAAAACATATTCCAAGCATACAGAAGGTTATACCACAGCAATATCTATCTATCTATCTATCTATCTATCTATCTATCTATCTATCTATCTATCTATCATCTACCTATCATCTACCTATCTATCATCTATCTATCTAGCAGTACTTTCTTACTTCAAGTAGAAAGAAGTAAGATTGCGATAAAACCAGTCACAATCTGAACAAAGTAAAATCACACTCCAACCATGTAAGTGATTCAATGTCCAGTATCTAGGAATAACTCATGGTCTTTAGGGATCCTCCCAGGAGCTGAAGTGACATCTCTGTCTCTGCCATCTTCAGCACATACAGCTTTTCTTCCAGGCTCCAGCTGTTTCCATTCCACTGCTGGTGCTGTTCTCCATGATCACCCCATGATAATGGGATCTCCAAATGTTGTGGTCTTCTGTTGCAAATGGGCTGCACCTCCACCAATAATATCTCCTAGGCTCTCTTTATAGTGCCAAGCCTCAACTTCTATGACCCCTTCAATTCTGCAGCTTAAACTGTTACTAAGGTTGAAACTTCACCAATCACCTTCCCTAGCCTCTCATGAAGATAAGTCTAGGCTGTCTCCATGACCCGTTCAAGATCAGTAACACATGTCTACATGTTATACTACAGTCTGATCCTAGGGAACTATTTTCTTAATTGGTGTTCCTTCCTTTTGTCTTCATTATCACAAATTAGTATTTCTCTCAACCTTCATTAGGGTTTATTCCGCAGGATGTGGGAATCAGTACAAAGACCCACAGTGGATCAACATGCAGAGAATGAAAAGGCTGTGGAGTGATTAGCCTTCAATGGGGCATTTACATAGCACCTTTTCCTTCCAAACTTCAGGGATCATTGCAGAAAAGGGTCAGAGAAACAGTGAGAGAAAGAGGTAGTGGACATTTGCAGAAAAGCATTATTTCCTGGATATGACAAGGCCATTTCTCATTCTCTCACAATATCTATGACGGCATGCACAAAACTTCTCAAGGCCAAGAAATTCAAATATCAGCCTAGAAGAGGCTGGTGCTCTTGAAGTCCCACCCCTAATTGAGAAATGACTGAAATTGAGTGGCTATTGAGGGATAAGTATTTTCTTCAAGTATGTGGTTTCTCAGATGAAACCCATGCTTCTATAATAGATTGCACTGCACCTATGTACATAAAGGTAAGAGTAAGTGAACTTTTGGATTTCTTTTTTTTTTAATTTTATTTTTTATTTATTGTTTATTGCTTCATGAATGATATCATTCAAAATTCCCACTTCTTCCCCTCCTCCCATTTCTCTCCTTTGCCCCCACTCAAGCTCCCCCTTCCCCTCCAGTCCTAAGAGAGGGCAGGGTACCCTGCCCTGTGGGAAGTCCAAGGCCCTCCTCCCTCCATGCAGGCTTAGGAAGGTGTGCATCCAAATAGACTAGGATCCCAAAAAGCCAGTACATGCAGTAGAGACAAATCCCAGTGCAATTATCATTGACTTCTCAGTCTGCCCCAATTGCCAGCCACATTCAAAGGGTCCAGTTTGATCCCATGCTTGTTCAGTTCCAGTTCATCTGGCTTTGTTGAGCTCCCATTAGCTCAGGCATACTGTCTCAGTGGGTGGACCAACCCCTTGTGGTCCTGAATTTCTTGCTCATATTCTCCCTCCTTCTGCTCTTCAACTGGACCTTTGCAGCTCAGTCCAGTGTTCCGATGTGGGTCTCTGTCTCTATCTCGATCGGTTGCTGGAGGACACAGTAATAAAGGCAACCTACTGAATGGGAGAAGATCTTCACCAACCCCATATCATACAAAGGAAAGGTCTGACCTTCAAAATATATAAAGATCTCAAGAAACTAGACATTAAAATTCTAAATAACCCAATTAAAAAATGGGGTACTGAAATGAGCAGAAAATTCTCAACAGAAGAATTTCAATGGCTAAAAGATACTTATGGATCTCTGTCTCTATCTCCATCCATTGCCAGATGAAGGTTCTATGGTGATATGCAAGATGTTCATTAGTATGGCTATAGGATAGTGCCATTTCAGTCTCTCTCTCCTCAGCTGCCCAAGGACCTAGCTGGGGACATCTCTCTGGGCCTCTGGGAACCCCTCTAGAGTCAAAACTCTTGCCAACCCTAAAATGGCTCCCTTAATTAAGATATATATATTNTCTCCCCCTCTTCCCCTTCTCACTTTTTCTCTCCCCATCTCCCCTTTCTCCCATCTCAACCCACCCCCCAGTTCCCAATTTTTTCCCAGTCTTCATCTGGCAATGGATGGAGATAGAGACAGAGACCTACATTGCAGCACTGAACTGAGCTCCCAAGGTCCAAATGAAGAGCAGAAGAAGGGAGAACATGAGCAAGGAAGACAGGACCACGAGAAGTGCACCCACCCACTGAGACCATGGGGCTGAACTCACCAAGGCCAGCTGGACTGTGATTGAAAAAGCATGGGATAAAACCGGACTCTCTGAACATGGCAGACAATGAGGGCTGCTGAGAAGCCAAGGACAATGGCACTGGGTTTTGATCCTACTGCATGTACTGGTTTTGTGGGAGCCTAGCCTGTTTGGATGCTCACCATCCTGGACCTGGATGGAGGGGAGAGGACCTTGGACTTCTCACAGGGCAGGGACCCCTGACTGCTCTTTGGACTGGAGAGGGAGGGGGAGGGGAGTGGGAGATGGGGAGTGGGGGAAGGGAGGGAAGGGAGGAGGGGAGGAGGCAGAAATTTTTAATAAAAAGAAAACCTTCAAAAAAAAAGACACTTAAGGACATGTTCAACTTCCTTAGCTATCAGAGAAATGCAAATCAAAACAACTTTGAGACACCATCTTACAACTTTTGGATTTCTTAAAAAACAGCACATAAATTTGGGAATAAAGAATGATCGTGGAATAGTGAGAAGTTGTAGGGAAGAAAATGGGTGTAGATTTGACCAAAACACATTTTGTTATCATACTGGTAGCCTACATATTTGATAAATATCAGTGACTCATGTTACTTTTTTACAACGACACACATACCTCAATTTCCCCATTACATTGGGAGACTAAAGACAGAGATTATATGCTTACTGCAAGTTTCTATCTACTTGGACATGGCATTTCTTTTAAATATTATTACATTAACTCTTCAGTTAATTTTCTCAGTTAACACACAACCTAGATGTGGTTGTAATGATGAAGCTGTGACCCGAGTGTCTGAAGTTTCCTATTCTCTGAGTCATATAAAATGTTCACAGGGTGAATGGTGCCTCGTTAGATTCTCAGTGGCCTTGAGTATCATAAATTATGCTATAATTAAGATATAAAATAGTGTAGAATGTGTCTTTTCTCTGGGATAGAATATCTAAGATAATAACGTAAACACTGTAATATTTTCTTTTATTTGTTATTAACTTTGTTATTTATCTTTTGCAGCTGTATGTATAAAAAAGCTGCAAATGCTTTTCTAAATGTAATTGTGATGGCTTCAATTAATTACATTTTAAGACTAAACATGTCATTGATACATTTAACAGAGGAGGCAGAGTTTAGATTTCAACTATACAGTGGATGCATGGAGTAAAATATGGACTCAAAACTTGGATAAATTAGTATAATATATTTCCCCCAAAGAGTGTACCCAGGATGTTCTTCATCAAGTTCAGAGCAGGTAGGAGCACTTAGCAACTACTTAACATCAAGATTAAGTGTAGTATGTTTCACTGCATCATCTCGTACATAACAGTCTCATCGAAGAGTTAATCATGTAGCAATTAAAATAATTCTAAACTCTGTAATTCACATGTGGGAGGGAAGGACATCTATGACAAAATTAAATATGATAGTAACATAAATTGATTATAAGCACAGAGTTTTAATAAACTTGATATCACTGATTCTACTATAGCATAAAATTCATGTGAAGTTATTTATGCCTCTGTAAAGTGATGTGAGCATAGCATTCAGGATTTTAACCATTAACCTTGAAATCATATGTCAATTTTTGTAGGAATTAACAAGACATACTTAAAGCAATGCTATCTTAAAGATTCTTAGATATTTACTTCTATTTTAGATCTTTGATAATAAATGAGTCTTTTTTTATATTACACAAGTGACAATAGTTTGCTTGGCATTTGTGTCTTCCTTTCAAGAAAATGAAATACTTAGACTGTTAGTCCTAATATTTTTCCTCATTTATTTCTGTCATCCTGCTGTTTGGCATCTGCAAATCTCGCTCTTACCTCTAGGCAAACAGGCAAGTAAGCGTCTCTTTCCAGAACTAATGGCAGTGGAGTTCCTTGGATTAATGGACAAGTCAGTGGTGCAGTCCCTGTGCTGCCTCCCCAAGAGACCTGCTGCTTCACATCAGCAATTTCCTGTTCTTTGCTTTGCTCCAGATCTTGACCCTTTCTCCATCTCACTAATTCAAATGGATGACCACAATGAATATATTCCTTATGTGTGTAAGAATATATCAGCTTTCAGTATGGTGAGAAAGTAGTAAAGACCAGCATTACAACACAAGCATATAATTTGACAAAGAAAATATTTTTAAAGTGTGATACTTAAAAATTACATTTTTTTGATAATGATATTACCCTGGCACAATCTTTTCAAAGAAAAGTAGAAAGACAGGGATCTACCACCACACTGTTTTGTGGAATGGCTTTCTCTTGAAACATATTTGAATTCTTAAAATAGACAGAATTTTGTAAACTTCATTTATGATATGGTCACTTACTTTCTAAATGACTTCAAAAACACAATATGAGATGTTTTTCCTCTGCAAAATTATTTTTTTGTTTGAATAAGGCTGAGACATCTTTTTCTTTAAAAATTTATAATTTGTATAAGCATAAATATGCATGTGCATGCGTGGTTGCTAACATTTAGAAGGCAGAGGTCAAGAGGTCATGACTGACATCTTCCTCTGTCATTCATCATTTTTGAGACAGGGACTTTCATGAACCTCGAAGTCTTAATTTTGGACTAGGCTGGCATGTCAGAAAGCTCTGAGACACTGCATCTGGATCCCGACCCACTGTTCTCCTTTTAGTCCTGGGTTACAGACAGGCTCTACCTTACGCACCTTTTACAAGAAGTTCCTAAGAATCTGAATCTGGTCTCATACTTATGCAACAAGGAATTCATCCCCTGAGCCTTCATCATAGGTCCAAGGTAATGAGTTCCTAAGACTAGGATCTCTCTATATTAAATTCAGCTATTTATTCTAAAATTTATTTTGTAGTGATAAAAGCGGCCTCAAGTGCATCAAGTTCATTTTTTTGCTGAAAAATTTAAAAATTTTTCTAAATTCAAGTTCTGCTTTATGTCTTATTTAATCATTATTTGACTACAATCCATTATAAATAATTTTATCAAGAATGGATGCTGCTGAGAACTTATATTCTCTTCCCTTCTAAAATCTCAGTATTCTGGACCAGCACTACCAAGGAGAGAATTAAGTTGCATTGTTCATGCCACTAAAAACTTTCATGTGGTAATATTTCAAAATTATAAATTAATATGAAATTATTTATAATGAAATAGTTTACACAAAAGTGTTAAAATATAAACATTAAAACATATAGGCAATATTTTAAAATAAGCTAAGGACTGAGCGTACATACCTTTCTTATGTATTTTAAATTTACGGTATATCTCAATTCTGACACTGATTTTTATCAGAAACAGTTCTTTTTGTTTCAATTTCATAAAATGTATAACAGAAAAGAAGATTCACAATCAAGTTATTCCAAATGTGCTTAAATTTTTAAATTAATTTAAAATTGAAATTATATTTAGTTATGATTATATTAAATTAAAACTGAATTCCCTATTGCATTTTTCATATTATAAGGGCCCCCAAACAAAACTCTGTCCCTATGAAGGCTTCAACTTGAAATCTCATCAGCTCATAAGCTTTAGTTTAACAAAATTTCACAGAAATCAAATGATTCTTTCCTGTAAAATGTATAAGTTTTATTGAAATTTAAGGACACTTAGTTTTGATAAGTTGGTTTTAGTCTAGCTATTCACAAATATCTAATGCTTATTTAGGGAAATTATAACATTAGAACCATTGTTTTAAAATAATTCAACAGTGCAACTCGTTTTTGTTTGTTTGTTTTTTGTTTTTCGAGACAATGTTTCTTTGTACCTTTGGTGCCTGTCTTGGAACTAGCTCTTGTAGACCAGGCTGGCCTTGAACTCACAGAGATCCTCCTGCCTTTGCCTCTGCCTCCTGAGTGCTGAGATTAAAGGCACGTACCACCACTGCCTGTCTTAACAGTGCAACTCTTAAAGTAATACAAAACAAAAGACAATCCTTGCTTTGTCACTTTTTCTTTTATTGTTACCAAACCAATACAGTGTTACAGGATGAGTTGTCTCCAGAATGAGAGAATAGTTGCATAATCTATGCTCAAGGTTCATTACATACTTGAGTGAAAACAGACAATAAAGCGATATATTTACAACAATAATCATGAAATTCACACACACACACACACATACACACACACACACAGTATATGGAAGCCCTGATTTCTTGATGTTCTGTGTTGATTATGGTCTTCTTGGAGGTAAAGTTTTCTAAGGTATTAGCAAAATTCAATGGGCAGAAGGAATTTGTCACTTGAACTTTGAATATGCAATTTTCATATTTGTCCACTATTAAAAGAATAATAGCTAGACATCAAATATTTGAACTTTAAGAATTAAGGATCATAATGTTGCAGCACAAATCTTATAATATCAGAAAATTTAACACTAGAGGGGCAATACCATTCCCCAAGATGGCCAGCTATTTTATCGCAGGTACTTGGCTTGTTGAGGCTTTATTATTTTCTACATATTACTTCTCCAAGATGTTATGCTGAATAATTATAAGATTTTCAAAATTTCAAAAGTTTAAAAGTTTTACAGACTTAATTCCAAAGTCTGCTAAGAAAGTACATTACATAGTAAAGAGTTGTACTGTATAGCGGATGTACTTCCAACTGCTGAATACTAAAATACAGTACTAAATAATAGTTATGACAATTTTCCTGTTATATTTTATTATAGAAAAGAGGTAGTGAGTTATCCACATCCAAACATATACATACATACATACATACATACATACATACATATATACATACATACATATGCATGTATAAAACATATACATATATCTAACATTTCAATAAACACAAGGTTAAAAATAGAGGTCTTTATAAGACATAAATTATGATAGTCAAAGTTTTATCATAAATGTGTTTGAAAATAACTATTCATAATGTGGCAGTTAATATTGATTGTCAAATTAGTGAGCTCTATATGAGACAAGGATATTGCCTCCAAGGATATCGTCTTAGTTATTTTTCTAATGCTTTGAAACACTGTGGTGATTCAAAGGGGTATGTCTCCCATAGGCACATATATTTAAGTGCTTGGTCCCCTGTTTATGGAATTGCTTAGGAAGGATTGGGAGGTCTGGTCTTTATGAGGGAGGTATATGTCTTTGAGAGTAGGCTTTGAGGTTTTATATAACCATACCAGAAACATTCATTCCTTCATTTACTGGTGCCAGGGGATCAGGATAATATCTTTCAGTTATTCCTCCACAACCATGGTGGTCTGTCTGTTTCCTGCCATGATAATCATAGACTATCCTCTAAAAGTGTATACAATCCCTCAATAATTTTTTAATTACAGTTTTCATGGTTATGGTGCTTTTTTATAGCAATATAACTGTAATTAAGACATAAGTTGGTGAGCTTTCATTAGCTCAGGT
>NW_026067957.1:7710836-7720596 GCF_014885135.2 Alexandromys fortis | reverse complement strand
ATATTCATCAGTCTGACTAAGGGTAAGACCAGCAGCTCAGGCACCTGTTCTTCTATTGCCCAGGGTCCCCACTGGGATCATCCCTGTGGTATTCAGCCAGACTGAGAAGGAACAAGCATAGGACCAAACTAGTACCTTTGAATGTGGTTGACGGTTGAGTGGTTGGGGCAGACTGGGAGGCCAATGACACTGACACCAGGATTTATCCCTACTGCTTGTACTGGCTTTATGGGAGCCTGAATTCTCTTTGGATGGATACCTTGCTCAGCCTGGATAGTGTGAGTAGAGCTTTGGACCTTCCCCAAGGGAATGTTCCTTGCCCTCTCTGGGGAATGGATGGGGATAAAATAGGGGGTAGATTGATGGAGTAGGAGGAGAGGAGGGCATGGGAACTTGGATTGGTGTGTATGACAAAAAAAAAAAAAATACTGGTTTCTTAGTCTGGTCACACCACCAATAGTTTCCACCTGACTATTGGCCAATCAGCATTCTCTTAAACTAACACGACTGACAAATCTTTTGAGTGTACAAGAGCATTATCTCAAAGCATATTTTGTTTTGTATAGAATAAGTATAGATGGATCTATTTGAATTCTCTTAATGCAGACATCAGTTATGTCAGCATCATTTGCTGAAGATGTTTTCTTCTTTCCAGTGTGTATTTTTGGCTTCTTTATCAAAAATCAAGTGTCCATAGTTTTAATGAATTTGTGTCTGGGTTTTCAATTTCATCCCTTTGATCAATGTGTCTATCTCTATGCCAACACTAAACTGTTCTTTTTTTTTAAATCACAATAGCTTTGTAGTATAACTTAAAATTGGAAGTATGAGACCTTTAGCAGTGATTTTAGTGTTCAGGATTGTTTTAGATATCCTGGATTTTTGTTGTTATTTTTCCATATAACTTAAGAAGCATCCTTTCAAGATCTGTGAATAATTGTGATTGGAATTTTAATGGGGTTTATACTGAATTTGTACATTGATTTTGGTAGGATGACCATTTCTACTATATTAAAACTACTAACCCATGAACATTGGAGATGTTTCCATATTTCCATATTTTCTTTAATTTATAGGACCTGGAATTGAGGTCATTTGAGGGATGATAAGGAAACAAAATGCAGTGAAAATATTCTAACATTTGTGAAGGTTATCCTAATAAGGTCTCCTTATTATGGGGGAGATGGAGTCCCAACAGCCTATCTCTTGTGACAAAAGGGGGCTTTCAACTACGTTCAGTTGAGTTGTTGGTCAAGGGAGTCACATGGACATCCCAAAAACCCAGGCTATTGTCAACACAGACTGGCAGTGGTGTTCCATTGCTGAGGACAATACCCATACAACTCATGGAACATGGTAAAGTCAGGTTGGTGTCTTCATGGAACATTTATCTCTACTTTATATTGTCTTTGGTGCAGAAAGATTTTCTGCAGGTTACCAAAAGAGAAACAAAAATACAAACCCAGTCACAAACCTTTGACCTATAACCTTTCTTGTCTGTGAGATATGCTAGGAAAATGGTGGCACAGAATTTGTCAGAGTAGCCAGCCAATATATGATTTGACTTAAGACCCACCCAGAAAGATGGAACCAATACATAGCACTGCTTAGGTGACTAAACACAGAGGCAAGATAATCCAGAAACCTAGCATGAAACCAAACACTGTTTATGTAAACAAACAAACAAACAAAACACAAAAAAACAAAAGTCAGATTGAAATTATGCCTAATGATATTCTGGTATACTCATAGACAAGTAAATTATTTAGTCACCACAAGAGAAGCTTCCTCCTGCAGCAGACAGGCACAGATCTAGAGACCAACAGCTACATACTACATAGAGAGAGACAGAGACAGAGACAGAAAAAGAGTTTTTGTAAATATAACTCCAGTGGGATCTCTCTATCAAATTCCTCCCCTTACAGCCCAGGGAACCCTACCCCCAGAAGTGGAGGTAGAAAGAGTATAATAGCCAGAGGAACTGGAGGATATTGGAAGTATAAGACCCTCTGAATCAGATAATCAAGTCTCATATGAGCTCCCAACAACTGAAGCAACATGAACCCATCTGCAACAGAAACGTGTGTGTGTGTGTGTGTGTGTGTGTGTGTGTGTGTGTGTGTGTGTGAATCCTTTTAAAGGACCCTTGAGCATATGAACAAGAAGGCAAGAAGATATCTGATTCTTGTGCCTGCTCTTGGGGCTCTATTCCTTTTTTTTGGGGGGTTGCTTGGTCCAGCCTTGATGTAATGGTTTTTGTTTTATCTTAGTATATTTTAGTTTGCCATGTTTATCTTTTTCTATTGAGAGAGAGAAAGGGAGTAGATCCTGAGAGGATGAGAGATGGGGAGGAAATGGAAAAGGTAGACAGAAAGAAAAGTATAATTAGGACATATTGTATGAAAAAAAATCTATTTTCAAAAAAATGAGAAACAAACAAACAGAAAGAATGAGTTTGATTTTCCTTCCTATGGCAATTCAAGGAAATCTGGTTAACAATGAGCTCCTTTGTGTCAGAGATGTGTTACACACTGGGTTGTAGGTTTGTTTAGTTGCATTCTGCATTAAAGATAGACGACCTGGGTTAATTCCCTCTGACAGTTTAGAAAATAAGGAAATTCTTCTTGACTTGTGTTCTTTCAGGGCCTCAGAATTTGAATAGAGGATACTTAGCTTAACAATGACAAAATCTCCTACTGTCCAGCTTTTGACTCTTTCTAAGATCTGGGCTGTGATGCCAACAATGGCTTTTAGTAAGCATAAGCACAAAAATTTCACACTAAGAAACTAAAATTTGTAACTTTAATTTTTTTTGTAAAAAAGACATTGTTTTTAATTAAAGGTATAACCAAGAAGAAAAAAAAGTTTTTATGAACTTTTTGAGTCAAGGATATTTTATATACACTATAGGAAACTAATGCATATTTATTTTTTATGTGTTTAATTGACATGTTCTTATTTTTAGTATTTCATAGAAATGTAATGGGCAGACATATGAGAAGACCACACTTAATGAGGTAGTACCACCCTGCTGAGTCTTAAACATCAGTACATGTCTGTGCTAGGCCAGGTTTCACTCCATTTTATTTCAATTAAGTGTCTGTAATGTAATTACATTGCACAGGAAGGATCTGTTGATGTTGTGAATTTGATTTTCAATGAGATATTCTAAACTGTAATATGCCTTCATAACTTTGAAAATTCTTGTTAGACAATTATTGGTTTAATCATCTGTTAGGAAAATTTCATTTATGCAATTATTGGGAAGGATTGTCTTTAAGAAACATTACAAGGGTGACGTTGTTTTATTCATTTCTCTTATAAATAGTATACCTTTTCTTAACTCAGCTGTTATTTGGATAAGAATTAGAAATTATTCTAAACTATAACAGAGATAGTGCCACTTAAAAGAAAACTTCTCTGTTTTCAAGGTTTTTTAAATTTTTATTTTATGAGAGTTCTATTATTCATATTTCCAGTGCCCCTTCCTCTATTTTCTGGAATATCTATAAAAACAGCCCAGGCTTCAGATGCTGCCAGATTATATTCAAGTTGCTAATAAATAGTATAATTTATTAGACTAATTGAATAATAGAATAATTGAAGTATCATTTTCCTGAAGAAAATTGTAGGTCAGTTGACTTTAGACAAGAATTTGATGAGTGTTACTCAGCAGTTGAGACTCTACAGCTGATATTCTCATGTCTAGAAGGAGGAAGCTGAACTTTAGCATCTTCAGAGCAATGCATTGTGGCACAGAAATGTCCATTAATAGGTTTATAATATTTAAAGTATGCATTGTCTTGTTAATTCTGAAGCATATATATGTATATGTAGATATATTTCCACTAATAAAAGAAATATATGTCCTCATATAACAATTTATAATGACCCTATTAAATTTTGTGTGTCAAATGCTTTTCTTTAATTATTTTTAAACATAACAAGAAATATTAAAGCAAACAAACATAAAGCTATTTTTTTCATTTCACAGATTATTTTTTCAACAGTACAGACTGGTGTATGTATGTATGCCTGTGTATCCTGGAATTAGAATCAAAATAAAAAAAACATTGTTATAAAAGTAACTACATTTGAATTTAAGACTCCTAAACTAAATACAACCCTAAAACAAACAAACAAAATTCAAATGTAAAACATGTAAAGCACAAATCAAGTAATTTTATTCAATAATCTTTACAAGTTGAAAAAATATTTTATTTTAATTTGTTTTAAACAAAGATTTTGTACCAATTTTGTTTTAAAAGTTATAAAATTTATTTGTCCTTATTGATTTTATTTTTCCTTTTCTTTCTTTTTTGACTGAATACGGAAGAGGAAGATTTGGTGAAGGTTTGAAAGAATGCTGTACTTGCCAACTTTATTCTTGGAGGTTAGGATGAGTTCTAAGAGGAAATGCTGAATGAACGAAGGTCTGAAACATGACAGGTGACAGCCCAAGCAGGTGACGACTAAGCCAGGTAGACTAAGCAAGGACTTCCAAAGCCATGAGAAGAAGCAGAGAAAGATGACTTAGGGAGAAAGCCCAGAACAAGAGGGAAGGCAGGACTATGATAAAGTACTCTGAGTGAGAATTTAAGCTTAGTTCAGACTTACACAGAAACTGGTGGTTTGTAGGAAACATTTGGATGCTTATTCTGAAAGTAATGGGAACAAACAGTTAAGTACTAAATAAGGAAATGACACCAAAACATCTTTTTGTTTTCAGAGAACCATGGCAGGAATCAGTTCTGGATGCTCTGCTTGTAGTTCTTCCAGAAGGAGAATAAAGGATTTTGGAAACACACATGTGAATTGTAAAGATGGGACAACAGCCTGGATGTCAGAAATATCAGGCAGTAGGAAAGTTGAATCTTTCAGTTCTTCTTAGACAGATGGGCAGATGTTTATTTCAGTGGGTGTTTTCTTCTATATGAGCTTTGGTAATTTTAAATACTGAAAATTATCAGACAGATCTCACAAGCTAAGACAGATCTCTTAGCTTGTGTAAGCACACTCTATCCTGTTGTATACTAGTAATGTGGACAAGACATATATTCAGAACATATGCCTGTTGTTAAGAAAGAAAACATCTAACACTGCTTTTTCTGAGAACTTTGTCAGGCTTTTCAAATGTGTGATATTTACTGCAATAATAGCAAATTAAATTACACTCTGTTTTCCCTAAAGATCAGAAGCACCTGGTTTTCCACTTGCTCTCTTTGACTCACATTAGCTAACTGAGGAACACTGGATGACTGACGAGTTTAAAAATACTCTTTGGTTTGTTGTAGGTGATGTTATTTTGTGTCCTTTTCACTTCTTTGAAGTTTTCTGTTATGGGATCATTTATTGTCTGTGTTTTGTGGGTGTAGCTGATTTCTGTAGTTGAAAATTTCCTTTTAGAACTTTGTATAGGATTTGATTTGTGTTTAGGTATTGTTTAAATCTGGTTTGTCATAGAATATCTTGTTTTCTTCATCTATGGCAATTGAAAATTTTGCCTGGTATAGTAGTCTGGGCTTGCATCTGTGGCCTCTTAATGTCTGCATAACGCTTGCCCAGGACCTTCTGCCTTTCATTATTTCCACTGAGAAGTCAGTTGTAATGCTAATAGGTCTGCCTTTATAGGTTACTTGGCCTATTTTATTTGTATCTCTTAATATTTTTTTCTGTATGTTTAGTGTTTTGATTATTTTGTGTCAAGGGGACTCTTCTTTTTGGTACAGTCTGTTTGATGTTCTGTAGCTTCATAGTCATATCCTTCTTTAAGTTGGGAAAGTTTTCTTCTACAATTTCCTTGAGTATATTTTCTATGCCTTTGGTTGGATTCTTTCTCATTCTTCTATATTAAGAGGAAATTTCACTAATGAACATGTATACCCCAAATACAAGAACACCTCATATGTAAAAGAAACATCACTAAAGCTAAGATCACACATTAAGGCCCACACACTAATAGTGGGAGACTTCAACACCACTCTCTCACCACTAGACAGGTCTGCTAGACATAAACTTAAAAAAGAAATGATGAAACTAACAGATATTATGATTCAAATGAACTTACCAGCTATCTATAGAACATTCTATCCAAACCTAAAATATACCTTCTTCTTAGCACCCCATAGAATAGTCTCAAAAATTAACCATATACTCAGTAACAAAACAAGCCTCAATGGATACAAAAAAATTGAAATAACCCTTATATCTTATCAGATCACGATAGCTTAAAGTTAGAATTGAACAGCAACACCAATTTCAGAAAGACCACAAACACGTGGAAATTAAATAATGCTTACCTGAGTAACCAATGGGTCAAGGAATAAATAAAGAATGAGTTGAAAGACTTCCTAAGATTTGATGAAGATGACTGCGCAGCATAGCAAACTTATGGGACACAATGAAAGCAGTATTAAGAGGAAAGTTCATAGCACTAAATGCCTACATAAAGAAGCTAGAAAAATTCAACACTAGCAAGTTAACAGAACAAATAAAAGATATAGAACAAAAAGAAGCAAGCTCACCTAGGAGGACTAAATGACAGGAAATCATCAAATAGAGAGCAGAAATTAAGAAAACAGAAACAAAGATAACAATAAAAAATCAAATCAGTGTGGCGGTTTCTCAGGAAATTCAGGATCAACTTACCCCAGGATCCAGCAATACCACTCTTGGGAATATACTCAAGAGATGCCCTATCATACTACAAAAGCATTTGTTCAACTATGTTCATAGAAGCATTATTTGTAATAGCCAGAACCTAGAAACAACGTAGATGCCCCTCAATGGAAGAATGGATAAAGAAAATGTGGAATATATACGCATTAGAGTACTACTCGGCGGTAAAAAAACAATGACATCTTGAATTTTGCATGCAAATAGATGGAAATAGAAAACACTATCCTGAGTGAGGTAACCCAGACCCAAAAAGATGAATATGGTATGTACTGACTCATAAGTGGATTCTAGCCATAAATAAAAAAACATTGATCCTATAAGTCGTAATCCTAGAGAAGCTAAATAAGAAGGTGAACTCAAAGAAAAACATATTGTTATCCTCCTGGATATTGGAAGTAGACAAGATGGCCAGGCAAAAATTGAGAACTTGGGGGTTGGGGTGGCATGGGAGTAAGGGGATATGGGGAGAGATAAGTGAGAAGGAGAGGATGGGGAGAGCTTGGGGGAATGGGAGGGTTCAGATGGAGGAATGGTAGATATGGGAGCAGGGAAGTATATATCTTAATTAAGGAATCCATTTTAGGGTTGGCAACAAACTTAACTCTAGAGGGGTTCCCAGGTGTTCAAGGAAATGTCCCTAGCTAGTTCCTTGGGCAGCTGATGAGAGGGAGACTGAAAGGGCCCTATCCTATAGCCATACTGATGAATATATTGCATATCATCATAGAATCTTCATCTGGCGATGGATGGAGATAGAGACAGAGACCCTCATTGGAGCACCAGACTGAGCTCCCAAGGTCCAAATGAGGAACAGAAGGAGAGAAAACATGAGCAAGGAAGTCAGGACCGCGAGGGGTGCACCCACCCACGGAGACAGTGGGGCTGATCTATTGGGAGCTCACCAAGGCCAGCTGGACTGGGACTGAAAAAGCATGGGATAAAACCGGACTCTCTGAACATGGCAGACAATGAGGGCTGCTGAGAAGCCAAGGACAATGGCACTGGGTTTTGATCCTATTGCATGTACTGGCTGTGTAGGAGCCTAGCCTGTTTGGACGCTCACCATCCTAGACCTGGATGAAGTGGGAAGGACCTTGGACTTCCCACAGGGCAGGGACCCCTGACTGCTCTTTGGACTGGAGAGGGAGGGGGAGAAGAGAGGGGGAAGGGGAAGGAGAGAGGAGTAGGAGGAGGGGGAGAGGAGTGGGGCGAGGGAGAGGTAAATGGGAGGCGGGGAGGAGGCAGAAACTTTTTTCAATGAAAAAAATATATATATCAACAAAAAAACTTGAAGTGAAAAAATAATATAATTAAATAATAAAATTATTTTTAATTATTTGTAAAAAAAATCAATGAGACTAGGAATTGATTCTTCAAAAAAAATCAACAAAATAGACAAAACTTTACTCAAACTGCTAAAATGCAGAGGGGACACAACAGACATGGAGGAAATTTTGAGAATTATTATTCATGCTTCAAAAACCTGTATTCCACAAAATTGGACAACATAAAGGAAACGAACAACTTTCTGGATAAATATCAGTTACCAAAATTAAGTCAAGAACAAATAGACAAATTAAATAGACCTTTAACCAGTAAGGAAATAGAAACAGTCATCAACCCAAAAAAGCCCAAGATGAGATGTTTTAAGTGCAGAATTCTACAAGATTTTCAAAGAAGAATTAATACCAATATTCCTCAAATTGTTCCACAGAATAGAAACAGAAGGAACATTGCCAAACTCTTTTTACGAGGCTACAGTTATCCTGAAACCCAAACTACACAATGACACTACTAAGAAAGAGAATTACAGACTAATCTTACTAATGAATACTGATGCAAAAAATACTCGATACAATACTGTCAAGCCAAATCCACGAACATATCAGAAAAATCATCCACCATGGCCAAGTAGGCTTTATCCCAGAGAAGCAGAGATGGCTCAACATATAAAAATATGTCAGTGTAATCCACTATATTAATAAACTGAAAGAAAAACCCACATAACCATCTTATCAAATACTGAAAAAACCATTGACAAAATTCAACACCCCTTCATGATAAAAGTCTTGGACAGAGCTTGGATACAAGGAACATACCTAAACATAATAAAGGAAATATATAGCAAGCCAACAGCTAACATCAAACTAAATGGAGAAAAACTTCAAGTAATCCTGCTGAAATCAGGAACAAGACAAGGTTGTCCATACTCTCCATATCTATTCAATATACTACTGAAGTTCTAGCTAGAACAATAAGACAACAAAAGAAAATCAAGGGAATACAAATTGGAAAAAAGTCAAACTCTCAGTATTTGCAGACAATATGATAGTATACATAAGTGACCTCAAAAATTGTACCAGGTAACTCCTCCAACTCATAAACACTTTTAGTGATATAGAAGGATACAAGAATAACTAAAAAAATTCAGTAGCCTTCCTTTATACAGATGATAAACGGCCTGAAAAAGAAATCAGAGAAACATCACACTTTACAATAGCCACAAATAACATAAAATACCTTGGGTAAAGCTAACCAGACAAGTTAAAGGCTTGTATGACAAGAACTTTAAAACTTGGAAGAAAGTAATTGAAGAAGACACCAGCAAATGGAGAAATCTTCCATGCTTTTGTGTTGGTAGAAATAACATAATAGGCACGGCAGCGGTGGGCGGAACCAATGCACGACGGGCGACGGAGCTGGCACTGGCCGGGACAGTGGCAGACAACGCAGGCTGCAGGGACCAGCGCAACACCAAGAGCAGATCGCCCCAGGACAATTAAATCAAAGAGGTAGGCCTTTGGTTGGCTAGGTCCCTGGCAAACAGGGAACCAGGTTCTTTTCCCGAAGACCCTGAGGGGTGAGAGGGATCTTGGCCCCTGGCAGGAGCCAGGAAACAGAACGAGGGCATTTTGCAAGAGGAGCCTCTGGCCAGCAGCGAAACCTGATCTGGTTTTAAAAGACCAATTAGACTGAAACAGCATGGGATAAAACCGGACTCTCTCATCATGGCGAACAATGAGGACTGATGAGAAGCCAAGGTCAATGGCAAGGGGTTTTGATCCTACTTCATGTTCTGGCT
>NW_026067957.1:7674630-7702724 GCF_014885135.2 Alexandromys fortis | reverse complement strand
AAGAAAATGTAGTACATTTACACAACGAAGTACTATACAGTGGTAAAATATAATGATATCTTGAAATTTGCAGGCAAATGGATGGATCTAGAAAAAAAGATGTAACCCAGACCCAGAAAGGCAAATATAACATGTATTCACTCATAAGTGGCTTTTAGACGCAAAACAAAGAAAATCCAGCCTACAGGCCACAACATGAGAAACTAGACAACAAAGAGGGCCCTAAGAGAGACATACATGGGTCTACATAGGAAGAAGAAAAGGACAAGATCCTCTGAGTAAATTGGGAGCATGAGGGTAATGGGAGAGGGTAGAAGGGGAGAGTAGAGAAAGGAAGGGGAGTGTAGAAAAAATGTACAGCTCATTAAAAAATACCCCCCAAATAATACTCTTTAGATATTAGTTAGTACAATGTTTTTAAAATTAGATATTCAGACCCATATTTATATAAATCTGAAAAGAGCAAGAAGATTTTATTCTCCTTTATGTTTTCCAGGTTTGTCCTATCATAGCTTTTATGTTTCTAGGTGTGACTGTTTTAGAATAATTTGATGGTCTTACTGCACTCTATAGGATCCTATAGGACTAAAGTCCCATGAAGCATATAAGGGAAGGTGGGAGTTTTATGAGGTCTTTGGGAGAGAATTTTCATTATGGATCTGAGAAGTGACTAGCTATATTCTGAAGCATTCTATTTGTGTATGTGTGTATGTATGTATGTATGTATGTATGTATGTATGTATGACCTTTGCATGTATAAGAAGGGTTTCCTATCTAATCCTTTTGAATATCAAAATATTGTTTGAATTTCATATATGAGATCAATTGTCAGAGTGGAAATTAAACTGTTCAATTTGTGAAGTCTGGAGCAGCAGTCTGCAGACCCATGGGCTAAACGTGCAATATGGCTCATTGCCTGATAGAAAAATGAAAACAATGCAGTAATGAGCATTAGTTATGAAATATATTTAGTAAGCTTTAGTATCTATTTTGTTCTTCTAATTTTTACAGTTGCGATTAGTGCCTCTTCTTTGTGAATAGCCAGTTAAAAAATGAAGCAGAACTTAAGTCTTAATGACTAAGTATATTTCTCACTAATCTATGCTTTCTTGAAATCCTTGGAGCATAGGAATTAGTAAATGTTTCTTGATTTAATTAATTAATTAATATTCATCACAGCATATTTTCTTTGATATTTTATTTTCTTTAACATCTCTAGAATCATTCTCCTATATTCTTTTATTTTTATAGCCTATACTTTTAAAATTCAACTCTTTTAATACCAAATAAATTAATTTGCTATCCAGACTTAATTTCAGTAATCATAAAAGTCAATAATTGATTCTGTAATTGTTTTCTTAGTTGAAAATCTTTCTCGGGGAAAGGGAGAAGATATTATATGTAAAGATATATAAGAGTAAAACTAAAATTGGGATGATGCATTGCTCTTTGAAGAAAGATTTCCCATTCACAATTAACAGCATTTCCAACTAACCAATGTTTAAGGTTTTTTTTTTTTTTATCACTTACAGAGATATACCATAGGGTAGCATGATTAATAAAACCCAGAGATAGGTATAGGGGTTTAACCAGAAAGTCAGAAAAGCAAAGTAGCTAGCCACTGGCTTTCACCTCTACCTCAGGCCAAAGTGGGACTACTACCTCTAGGAATCCTCAGAATGAAACTGACTAAGAGCTGTCTCCTCTTGTCTTATATTCTTCTATAGTGCTGGGATTAAAGGAGTGCACCACTACCATCCTGTTTCTATGGCAAACTAGTGTGGCTACTAGATTAAAGGTGTGTGTCACCACTGCCTGGCCTGTAAGGCTGACCAGGGCAGCTGTTTTGCTTTCTGATCTTCAGGTAAGCTTTATCTGTTAAAATACAAATGCAGTATTACTACACTGTAGTCACATGTGTTCACTGATGACAAAACTTTGTCCTTTTAATTTGTCAATTAACAAAGGCTTCTGCATCAGTAGATGCTTTTCTGGCAACGGGCTATACTCTTGAACATTTCTGCATTCCATCTGGGACCATTCAATGAGTCTCATCAGAGTAGCCAAGCCTAAGACTTAGAACAAACATTCCTTGAATTGGGAGGTCCTTGTGTGTGAAGAAGAAGGCATGCTCATAGACCATAAAGTAAGTAGCTATCCATGGTTCCATGTCAAATAACTGTAAGATGAAAGTCACAGACATTATCCTACAAGATTTTGATCAATACACAGAAAATTTTGTGGTAGATAAAATATTTTTAGTGCAACAATCCATCATAATTATCCATTTCAATGTGGAAGAAGAGGGGAGAGACATTGCTTCTGTTTCTTTAATGATATGTCAATAAATAGGAATTGTATTAATTTTGTTGTGTGACGTATAGTATAGAGTTTCTGGTTGTATCACATCTGGTTGTCATAGTGTATCTCAAGCTCTGAGTACTGTGATGGAGGAAGGTCATTGATTAAATAAAGAAACTGCCTTGGCCCTGATAGGACAGAAAGCCATAGGTCATTCTATTTGTATAAATAGCCTGGACTCTCACAATCACCTACTGTATTTAAGATAGGTGCAGTTTGACGACTTTGACTCCATGGTGATTTTTGTTTTCACAATTCTCTAATTTAAATAGTGGTGTTTCTTTTGTTAACAGAGAAAAATGAATTCTAATTGAACAGAGATATGTGGACAATTTTGTCGGGGTAACCTTATAAACAAACAGGACATTATGACCCAAATGATAGAATTTGATGTGGTTCTGAAATCTGTCTTAAAACAGCTGTTGTTTTCTGCTTTATTGTGTGTCGTGAGTGTGTGCACGCATGTGCGTGCACACGTGTGTGCATATATGTGTGTGCCTGTACTCAAATAAATCATGATTTAGTCTCAGGCATTTTCTTTCTTATCTTGCCTTCTTTTAAAGTGAAGAATTTAAATGGAGAGAAAATTCAGCTTTTGAGATTGTTGTATCAGTACAACTATTTGACACTATCCTTAACAAAGTAAAAGAACTAGAAATAGTGAGTTCAGAGATACCGAAGAAGCACTGTGTTAACTTTGAGATATTTAAACTAGGATAATCGTGGAATGAAAATGAACTTACTTAATGACGCTAATTATAGTTAGAAGGCTGGTGTTGTAGCTTGAAGATTGCACTAATATTGGAAAGTAGTCTGCCTGCACAATGAGGTGCGTTAAGTGTCATCTTTTGGCTTAATTGTGAGAAGTGTATTAATTTAATAGATAGAAAGTCAATAGCACTCAAATTACCATTTAAGTCAAATCAGCCTTTATTCTTATATTCTGCACTGCTCAAAAGGTTGAATAAAAAATGATTTTCAAAGTGAGTTGACAGTGGTCACATTTCTTTTATAATCAGATGCCAAGACGATTACATACACATCACATTTTATAGAGGCCTTCTCAAGTAGTAATTTCTATAATACTGGCTTTAAAAAAAGTAGAGATGTGATTTTTTTTGAGTACAGGTTCTCAAAAAATGTGCAAAGCTGGAATGTAATTGTAGGCTGTATTATTAACTCAAAGGCTGGCATCATTTCAGCATAAAAAATAACAGTTATGGGAATGAGGACCCCTTCTTTAATCATGAAAGGGTTTGTGTATGGATATTATGAGGGATTTTCCCGAGTCTTATTCTTAAACAGATTACACTATTCAAAGTCTCAAAGAATCAAAATCGTGCTCAGCTGGGGCAGTCAATGTGCAGTATAAACATGTGACAGATGCCATTACAAATGCCCGTGGAGATATTTAAGAAGCCAGATGCTACTGTTTCATGTCTTCCGCAGTTCTCAATGTGTCCTGTGATCACCTTCCAAAGAGGGGGTGTGGTTCAGTGTGGTAAGGAACAGAATGTCACCTAATCTTCTTCTTGTCGCTGTTTGCACACTAGTGTATGCTGAGGTATGAGAGGCTGAGAGCAGTTATTCTTACAGAAAGAAATGCGTATGACTTTGCTACTCTTTATGAATACAGGAAGGTGCAACTGCAGAGAAATATGCACGTGATGAATTCTGCTAAAGCTCTTTATAGAAAATGAATAATTTATTGGTGTTCTTGGCGATGGGAACACTTCTTTCTATAACTTTTTCCATTTATGTACACTAAAAGATGTAATACATGTATTCATTATAGTAAGCTTTTATTTCCCATTTTATTTTGGTGTTGGAAATAAATTACTTGGGACAACATATTATTAAGTGCTTGCTTTACTTTCATCACTACTATTTTCTACATAAAACTTACATAATATTTTGAAGATGAATGATACTTCAGGTGAATGCAGAGGTGGGAAAATTCACCTGAAAATCTAAATTACCACCTGCTTTCATTTTGTATTTATTTCTTTACTTTAGTGAAATGTTTGTTCCATCTCAACTTTTAAGAATTCACTTTCTCACTTTTATTTATCTGTAATATAGATAAAACAGAGACAACTTTTATGAAATATGATATAGTAAATAAAACAGGTTAGATCATTTGGGATGGTTAGTTGTCTAACTATTGCATCCCCCCCCCCCCCCGCTTGTTCATCACTTTGAAAAAGTAGTTTTGTCAAAAGGCATTGTGTTTATCCTATGGAAAATGCATTTCTAGTGTATTTTCTATTAAATCCAACCCACTAAGAGGTTATTTTTTTTAATTTTTGAATTGATATTTGTGGAGTGTTATATAATCTCATATACATAATTATCTCCATGAGAAAGGATGGCTATAAGTGGAAAATAAATGGCAAAAGATATTTTTCTTTCTAATGTAAACATCTGGCAGTAATCCTTGCTTACACAATTAATGGGCATTTAATTGGCAATGATCAGTTTATTGCTGCAATATGAAGTGAATGTTTCCCCAGGAACAAACAGCTGTTACAAGAATTTCACAGTGATTTAGCAAACACCAGGTGATAGTTGTAGCTAGAATAAACTGTTCATCCTCTCTCCAAATTGCAGCTCAGCGAGAAATAAGTGAACCAGGTGAAAAGTAGGAAAGTCATACAGACCTCTCAGAGCTTTAAATTCTATCCAAAACCCAACTTAATAAACAATAGCTAATTACATTTCATGGTGTCCAAATTCAAATATAAAAATGTAATTCTCCAAGAAGCACATTAAATTGTTTTGCCATCATTTTACATAAAAATAGAATTTTATGTCTTTTTTTTTAAGTAGGCCTTTTTGTATTTTAATATTTTATCTTCTTAAAGACTCAGAAAATTTGCTGGTCATGATTTTAACTTTTGATTAAAAAGTTGTTGAAGTCATTCAATAGTTACTGACAATTACATTTTTAATAGATTTTATTGAAATGTCTAGGATTAAAATGTACTACTTTTTAATTTGCATTACTTGTGAGCTGCCTTACATTAAGTTTTAAATCAGTTTTTTATTTTTCTTTATGCACTCACTAATTTAATAAAATGATAATAGCTATGTAAACTTTCTGCTACTACTCAGCTTTTGGCATTGATTAAATCATGCATTTCAAATGTTGCACACAGTCAGAAACAGTTACTTCATACAGCTGTGCTTCATGAGTGAAGAGGGTAATTCTGCCTCAGCCCAAATGTTTCTATTTAATGTATTACTTAATATTAGCTCATGCTAGACTCTTTGAACAATGAAATCAAATGAACAAAGCATCAATGGTCAATTTATAGAATAATGATTTTTATTTTTTATGTATGCATTCTGCAATAATTTATCTCCATGATAAAAGCAGGCAATCAGTCATCTTCTATTGTACCTTCTCAATACAGTTACCATTCATGATGTAACAAAAGAAAGCTGCCTAAGAAACAGGAACAGTTTCACATGTTCCAATCAATAAACTGACCGTACTTCAAACAACTTTCACCCATCAAAATGACAATGCAGTTTTGTGTTGAACTTATCCATACTAACATTAAATTATTAAGCAGTATTGTCTTTCTTTTTCATTCAAGAAAACAATAAGGAATAATAACAGAATTTCAAAGGAATACTTTCAAGTGTTTCAATGACAAGACTTTATAGCCTGCATTTTGACATGCAGAAAAACTTCACATTTAGAAAATAAAAATCAATTATATGTGAATCTTAAAATCAAATTTTACCAATGTGACATCACAAAATATACAATCAAGTTTTGTGAAAATAACATATTTAAGTATCCAGTTTGTATGACAGTAATCTTTAAAAAGAGATGTTTGTGTTGTAGAATATATAAATGTAAAACATAAAAAAAACTGTGCAGTTATCTTATAGGATAAGTTCTGTAAACATGATATAATCCAAATAAAATTAAGTTCAGCAGTTATGTGAAAATTGCTAATAGAATGATGCAGGGATCATACAGGTAGAGATATGAATACAAACTCATTATAATAGCTGCTGTTTTTTATCTCTGGAAACAGAAATTTCTATATAAAATAAAAGATTGGACAAGATTTCCATGCATCAAAAGTGCAATAAAATGTATTTCAATACATATATTTATCTATATGCTCGTTTAATTTCTCTCTCAAAGCTCCCACAGAATTACAGTTCAATTCATATATTTAAACACAGTCTCTATGCTACCTATCAGCATAACAGGATCAACTTACATTAATGATAGTTATATACATAACCATTTTATACCATTTGAAGACTTTCTTTAATTGTGTTTTCTTTTGTTATGAGGCCAGGGCATAGCATGTTCCAAGAATATGAAATTCTTTGTCACAGAAACACAATGCAAAGAGTTCTGCGAAGGATGATCTTCTTATAAAGGAACAAGGACATTCCACCAAGTACAGGACATCCAAAGCCACAAGTAACCATCATTTATACATAATTATTTAAATAAAATGTATTCTCTGTACATGATAGTAATTGCTTTCCAATTTACAGTAGGGTCATGAGTTAATCTATCTTGTTGTATGAATGGCATTCTAAATTTCATGTATCAAAAAACAAATCACCATGTTTTGTTGGGTAATTTTTTAACATTGGTTAGCTGATTTAAAGATTGTTATTAAAAGTAGTTCTTTAACTGAAAGTTTAATGTAGGCATTAGTAATTTTTATTATATTGCTAATATTTTAATCGGAATGTTGTAAGATCATCTTAGGTTTAAACAGCTTTTTTAAAAAAACCCTTTTGCCTCCTCAGAAATCTGTCAATTCACTCTGATTATGTTCCTAGTCAGTAATATAATGAGCTATCTGTTGAGAAATCCATTGTCAGCAATCAACTCTCCCTAAAGATATTTGAATATTTTCATGTTACTTTCAAGCAAAATCTAGGACGTAATCTTTTGTTGGATTTTTCATTTACATATTTATGATCTATAGTCATTGATATTGAAAATAGAAAAATTAGAACCTTTAATGACAAAACAGAACTTTTCCTACAGAATTTTTTTGTGATATTGTGTTTTCTGAAAATATTCCTTTACTTCCAAGAATACCTTAGCCAGGGGACGAAGTGTGTTCTTTGTTTCTTATGTGGAGGAAAAGTAGTTGTCATTTGTTTTCTCTTACAGTCTTTTCAAACACTGACCCACATTGTTGTTTCCCCTTACACTGTGTGATGGCTCTTTCCCTCCTTACTGAACCTGATTGGATCCACTAAAGTGTAATGAATGCTATCATTACATTGTGTTGATAGACATAATTTTGAACCCAAAATATTTCCATTAAGTACCAGTACAAGAACTCGGATTTTGTTGTGTTTTGTACATCCATTGCTTTTATCTGGGAAAATCCTAGTTGTTTTCCTGATTAAATGTTCACTTAAAAGTAATTCCTTAATAACCATCTGTGAAGTAATTAGTGACAATTATCTTTGTAGGTACATAAACGGGGTATTCTACTGAAAATTGAAGTGATTTTAAAAAGATAAGGATTTGCAACTTCAGAGCAGCAGAGTGTTTCATTATTATTTTCAGTTGTGTAATCACTAAAACTTTCTTATGCTATGCTGATCACCCTTGGAAATCACAAATTAGTTTAAGATCATTGATTTTCAAAGAATTTTGGAGGAAAACACAAACTAAAATTTTGATTGTTAGATAAATATGTATAGGCACTCACATTTGCACACACTCAAACTCACACACATACACAAACTCTTTCTTTCACACGCACGCACATGCCCGCGTGCACACAAACACACACACACACACACACACACACACACACACACACATGCTCAGACAATCAAATTAAAGTTTCCAGATTCATCTTGAAATGCCCTCATCTGGAGCAGACTTTCAAATACATGAAAAATTATCATGATAGATACAGGGATGCTAGTTGAAATCAGCAGAAATTAGAGTACATCCATTCCACTTTGTGATTGTGTAGGTCACTGCCTCTATTTTTTCACTATCATACTTGAACGGCAAAATGACAATGAATGACAACAGGGTCACACTAGGACACATTTGGTATAATGCATTTGTAATGCTTCAAGTAAGATGTAAAATACTACATAATGTAAGAACAATGATAATCTTATCATCATCATTGGCCATCCAGGAGAAGAAATAAATAGACATAGCGGTCAATCAATTCTCACTGTAAGATCTGTCTCAGCAGGAGGACACATTAATTCATTTTTCTATTTTAGGTATGTAATCTCTTGATATGATTATCACTTTTTGAAAGTCCAATTCTTCTGGACTTTAGAATAACTTATATACATTTTATGAGAATGTTTTTTATAGATTGATCATTTAAACCTCTTCATTTTCTCTGTTTTTGTGGGAAAAGGATAAAATATTTATTATATCAAGTCTGTGAATTATTTGAATGATTCTATTTTGTTCAAAATGATTCTGAACTCTGAACTTCCATTAGACTACCTTTTTCCAAACCTTCATATTTTTCATATAAGGAGTATTTTGAATGACTTTTCTTTTAAGCCATCTCTCTTTTGTTAACTAAATCAAAGAAGCTAAATTTGTTAAAAGTTAAATTTAAATGTCTTGTGTTCATGTGTTTATGCACGTGTGTACGTACCCATGCATTCACAAGTGGAAATCAGAGATAAGTTGCTAAGACAGGCTCTGCTATTGAACCTGGAGCCTCCTGTGTCCACTAGATTTGCCATTCAAGGAAATCCAAGGGTTACTTGCCTCTGTCCCCAGTGCATGCTGCTGCACTCAGTTTCTACATGAATTCTGAAAGGCAAAAGGAGGTCTCCAAGTTTGTGTATCAATCACTTCACTATTCAGAGAACCACATCCCTAACCTGTTTGGAGATTTTCAAAAGTCTTGTTCTCGAAAGCCGTTATTCAGTTCCCCCTTGTGTCATACTTCTTATTTCTTTTTTGACTGTCATAAAAACCTAAGGCAACCAGGCTTTTCAATATGGAGTTTTACAACTTTAATCTCTATATATTTTTCCAGTGATCATAATTTAATGTAAATTTAGACATTTAGTGTTCCCTTTTAATTTATGTAAAAAGAAATATCTAATTTTTGAGAGATCCAGAGAAAAGATAATACATTGTTTTATAATTATCCTCTTACCAAAATGTCTGTTTCCATTTAATGCTGTCCAGCCTGTATTTGGGCAAATTTGATGGTCTGTTTGTAATGGTTTCATTTATTTTTTTCATTGTCATATACTCACCCTTATGTCAGTGTATTTAATCTATAGCTGTTTTACCTTTTGTTGAACTATTTAGAAACAAGAACTTACTCATCTAATAGACATACTATAAATCAAACTTGCAAAGACTGGAAGCAAATCCTCAGCTAATTTGCCACAGGGTAGTCAGTCGGCCTGTGGTAATACTCTGTTTTACTCTCAGTTTCTACTCAGCACCAGTCCTCAATACGCTAGACAAAAGAGCATGGCAATTTCATGTATTTAACATAGTTACACTTTTGACATACTTATTTTATGTAAATGGGCTTATCAGACAATTCCATTTTGAACTACTTGAATAATTTCTTCATCATTCAAAAAGCATCTTTCAAGTATTTACATACTGAAGAAAGGACCATACTGTGAATTATAAACTCAATGACCTCATTTTGTAGAAAGAGCTAGTATTTTTCTCTCTTAATTATCCTCATATTGCTCCAATAATAGAATATCATGGCACATATATTGATATTCAGGTTGTTTATTTTATTTAATAATATATCATGTAACATTTCATAAACTCTTCTATTTTTTTAGCAAGAAAGTATTCTAATATATGGTTACACTTACATAATTTTATTATTCAAACATGACTAATAGCTTTATAAGGAAATTTCTACATGATTACATATCTACTTTTTAAATTAATGGTTATATGAATTAAATTTCATGTGACATTGCTACATTTCTTTCAATAAAAACTGGCCCATTTTATGGTAAAAACAATTTATGCTGTCTTTTTATTACATCTGTACCCATTTTCTTTGTTACTTTCTGTGTGTTCTGTGTGTGTATACTTGTCTGATTTGACAAGTAAATTCACCATTAAGTTTTTGAAAATTTTTAGCACTTAAAAAACTCATGTATTCTTCAAGGGAATTGTTACCTTTCACACAAATGCCCCTGCACTTGGCTCTTTCTCACTGAGATGCAAAATAGCTGTCAGAATTAAAAGAAGTATATTACATGTCTGTATGTTTGACATATATCCAATCAAAAAGTAAAATTTGCCATATAGTCAGTGCTAAAAATTTAGATATTTAACTTGAAAATATATGAAGATATAAAGGAAATGTAAAGATATATTTATAAGTGACAGAAGCCGATTAGAAAGGAATGGAAATTCTATGGTAGCAATGTTATTATTGGAAAATGCAAGTATATGGAAAAGTTAAGGAAACGGCAGTTTTAGTGAACCATCATTGTAGGCATGTTTTTAACATCCATGGAGTGTTTGAATAGAAAAGGACAATACTCAGTTTCAGCTTTCATTCGAGGATTTAGGAAAGGACAGAATGAAAACTGATACTTGAACAGAGGTTTTTCTTACTTTGTTTTGTATTATTATAAAAGTCCTAAGTCTGAAAATGTATAAATAGGCCATATTATTTTAGTACATGGTTTAGTGGGTAAGAAAGTTGAGGAGCATGATTACAAGTTTCCTCAGCCTTAGCTAAGTGTCCTGTGCTGCATGCAGCAACTCATTGCATATTGTTGATGTGTGTGCAATAGGAGGTATGAGTAAGAGATTAGACAAAGGAGGTTTGCCCCCTTTAGTGATCAGTTCTAAGGGAAAAAATGAATTTCCATGAACTACCCTTCTCCTTGAATGTGAAACTACTATGATTCAATCACTTCCACTTAGGCCCCACCCCTTTAACAACATTGTAGTAGGAGCTATGGGCTGTGTTCCGCCACCCGGCTCCTGGCCACCACCTAGCTTTATACCTGAAATAACAACACACAAATTGTATTCTTTTAAACAATGCTTGGCCCATTATATCTAGCCTCTTCTTGGCTAACTCTCATATCTTGCTAACCCATTTTTAATAATCTGTGTAGCACCAGTCTTACTGGGAAAGATTCAGCTTGTCTGACCTGCCTGCTTGCTCCATCGCATCTGACCTGGAGAGGAGCAGCTTGGCATCTGCCTCACTTCCTCTTCCTCCTAGCATTCTGTTCTGTTTACTCCACCCACCTATGTTCTAACCTATCAGGCCAAGCAGTTTCTTTATTAATTAACCAAAGAAATCAACAGATTGATATATGACACTCCCACATCACAACATCACCTTTTTTAATAGCATTATTTTGGCATTATAAGCACATGAGCCTCTAAAAAAATAAGCCATATCTAAGTCAAGTAAAAATAAAGGCTGTTTTACTAATATATTTGAATAAGAGCAAAGAGATCAAACAGGCTGAAGCAAAGATAGATCAACCTAGGAGGGAAGGAAGCAATGTGAGTTATGAAGCACCATGGAAGCTTTTGAGAAGAAACTTAATTATATTACAGAAAACTCCTTCTGGTTCATGAGTTGGGGTTTTTAGTATGCTGGAATACAGAAGGGATAAGAGGGGGAGAGAGATGGACGAAGGAAGGGAGAGAGTCAGAAAAAAAGGAAAGTGAAGAGGTGAGGGAGGGAGAGAGGTGAGAGAGAAGTAGAATAAAGACAATTGAAGCAATTAGAAATGACTAGAAATGAGGTGTTGTGGATACCTAATCTTTGTGTTTTAGAAGTTAAAAGTAAAATTAGCTAGGAAGAAAGAAAAGATTCTCTTCCACGCACCTGTCCCCAAATATCTGGTAGCCACTGTCCAAATACTTGACTCAGAGGTTTAATATTACTTACAAATGCCAAGCTCAGCCTATTTCTTAGGCTTGTTACTAACTAACTTTTAAATTTTTAAGATAACCCATTTTATTTATGCTCTGCCACGTTAGAGTACCTATAGTACCCATGACACCACAGAGTCATCTGATACAAATGTACTGGGGTTTATTGATTAGAGGATAGCAACAAAAGTCTGATACTGTGAGGGCCCTGAGGCTTTAGGACTAGGGAAATTTAAAGAGAAAACTGGAAGCTAGGTGGTACAAGACTTGGTGTTACAGCAATGGGTAAAAATATTCAACTTTTGAATTTGTTGGTTAGGGTATAGGAGAATTTTAAAACAGTGTCTGTCAGCAGACAGGAATTTTAAACAAGAACATTTGAAGCAAGGTGGCATTGTTTGGACACTTTGATGGGTCACTTTGAAATGGGCTGGCACAGTTTCTTGGGAATGTTTATGACTTTGCTGGCCTGTATTCACTTCCTAGTTAGGTCCTATCTAAAATGGAGTTCTGGCTGGGCAGTGATGGCACACGCCTATAAACCCAGCATGGTAGGCAGAGGCAGGCAGATCTTTGTGAGTTCAATGTCAGCCTGGTCTACAAGAGCTAGTTCCAGGACATGCTCCAAAGCTACAGAGAAACCCTGTCTCAAAATACTAAAATAAATAAATAAATAAATTGGAATTCCTTCTCAAAATGGAGTTTGTTCTGCTCCTTTGTACCTTTATTAGCATGCCTACTCTGTCCTACTTCCTCTGCATCTGGCTGGTGACACCTGATTCCACCCTTTTTCTTTCCATCATCCTTAATTTGGTCACCCAGCCATACTTTCTGCCTTGCTACTGGTCAATCAGTGTTTTATGAAACCATTTCAAGTGACAAACCTTTACAGTGTACAAATGGATTATTCCACAGTAGCCATAATTTTAAAGCTGGTTGGAAAACTTTTAAGTGGGTATACAATAATCATATTCAGATACTATTTCATATATCAGTGGTTCTAATATAGGCATCTTGACTGAGATTAATATAAAAAGAAAATTACCCACTTAGAAGTAGCTGACTGAGCCAGTAAATAAGCACGATAATAGTCCAGGTGCTAATTTCAAACGTTGATTTTTCCTTGTAATTCAGTATGAAGGAGGAAAGGAAGCAGAAATCAGCTTGAATTAATTGATGTTTAGAAAATCAACATTTGACCATCTGAGTCATGAAAAAGAAAAGGAAGATTTTAGGGAAAAAAAAACTTTCTGAATGAAGTGTGTTCTGCAGGACATTTGATCACACTGTGAACCTTGAGTTTGCATTTGCATTAATTAAATAAAATCAACCTTGAGTTGTATTGGTATTTGGGGGACCAGCCTCTTGCAGGGCAGGGCTCGAAGGGAATCCATGGAGTTGGCATACTATGACTTTTTTATCAGAGGGAATTAAGGGAAAAGGCATTAATAAGCTCTCTTGATGCTTTCCTTCATGCCTATTGTTTCTTTTTATTTTTTTTTTATTTTTTTATTTTTCGAGACAGGATTTCTCCGGACCTTTTTGGAGCCTGTCCTTGAACTAGATCTTGTAGACCAGGCTGGCCTCAAACTCACAGAGATCCACCTGCCTCTGCCTCCCGAGTGCTGGGATTAAAGGCATGCGCCACCACTGCCCGGCTCTTCATACCTATTCTTTATTCTTCTTTACATTCTTGATTCCTTCTCTAATTCTTGATATTTTCCTTCTAGTTATCTTTATTCTTGATGTTTCCTTTTAATTTCCTCTACCTCTCTCATTCTTGATGTTTTTCTTCTACCTCTCTTATTCTTGATGTTTCCTTTTAGCTCTCTCTCTCTCTCTTTTTTTTTTTTTTTTTTTTTTTTTTATAAACTGATTGGCTTAGTAGACCAGATTTCTTCTTAACTTTTAAAACTTATATTAACCCATAATTCTTATCTATGTTAACCATGTGGTTCGATACCTCATTCAGCAAGGCAATCACATCTTACTTCGTCTGTGTCTGGGTCCTAACTGCAGACTACAGAATCCTCCTCCCAGACTCCTGTTCTCATTGCCTGCCTCTACTTCCTGCATGTTGCCCTGCCTACACATCCGCCTGACTACTGGCCAATCAGCACTTCATTGAACAAATACAAGAAACAAATGTTTACAGGTTTGTCCCATAGCAATTTCCTCTTTTTTAAAAAAAAAAATAACCAAAACAAACAAGAACTCTGAATCTAATATCCTTTGTTTAGCTTTTTTTCCTGACCATTATCTATAACAACTTGTAAACAACATTCTAGTAAAAGGAAAATATCCATAGTCCATTTTTTTTTGAGAAAATGGTAATAGGTTTTCAGGCTACTTCCTGCTGAATTAGAGCCCTGATAATCCCATGGGGACTTAAAGAAAATTGAGAATTATGATCAAGTCATGATTAGAGTATCCTGTGAGGTTTGATCATCTCAGCCATCAAATAGCAAATTAAAAAATCATGTGGTCAGAAAAAGAGAGATACAATAAACATAGTTTCAAAAGAATAAGACTCTAAACAATTTAAACAATGTTTAAAAATATATGTAGGCTTAAGAGAGAAAAAAAAAGGTTTAAGACCTTAAAATAAAATAAGAGAGAAAGAGAGTATTTTGGTGTGGTGGCACACACTTTTAATCCCAACATTTTGGGAGACAGAGGCAGGCAGACCTCTGTGAGTTCAAGGTGTGGTGGCACACACCTTTAGTCCCAGCACTTGGGAGGCAGATGCAGGCAGACCTCTGTGAGTTCAAAGACAGCTTAGTCTACAGAGTGAGTTCCAAGACAAAGATACATAGAGAAACTCTGTCTTAAAAGCCAAAAATTAAAAGTAATAATAAAAGAAATAGAGTTTAAAGTAAAGCCACATAAACATGGAAAATACACAGAGAATCTGGATACTGTATATTATTATGTTTCCTTTCAGTTGCTTGACAGCTGAGGAAGGAGCAACAGCTGCTAAAAGACATTTAAATATAAATGCTGCTGGATTAATAAAACAAACATTTTGTAAATGCCTCGACTTCAAAATTGAAGTCAAAAGATATGTTACTTTGGAGAAGAGGTTTTGTTTTTGTTTCCACAGAAAATGAGAGGCTATGGATTTATTCTGGGCTAAGAAAAATAAGGTTTAATCAAGGACGACCCCCTGAGAAATCTCTGATAGGAGCAGATGGTACAGATTTCTGAATTCTACATTCAGAACAGTTTCAAGACTGTTGGCTGAGATGATCTAGCTCTCATTCTTGATGTTATCCATCCACCAGGGATTTTCCTCCTTGTGGGCATATACCTGAACTTCAATTGCCATGTACTGCTTCTGACTCAGTAGGGTCAGAAGACAGAATAAGCACTACTTGACAGTAATCATAGAAAGTCAAAGAGTATCTGGAAGACGTCAGAGAAATGTAAAGGAAGTAGTGGAGAGGAGCTTCGAGTGGCATGATATTTTTATTAATTTTAAAATTTATTTTACATACCAATCACAGTTTTCTCTTCCTCCTCTCCTCCTGTTCCCTGCCCTACTTCCTCTTTACCTCTTCCCCATCAACTCCTCAGAAAGAGCAAGCCCCTCATGGGAGTCCACAAAGCATGGAATATTAAGTTGAGGCAGGACAATCCTCCTCCCCCCTGCATCAAGGCTGAGGGAGGCATCCCACCATAGGGAAAATGATTGCCCAATATCAGTTCATGTACCAGAGACAGAACCTGGTCCCACTGCTAGGGACCCCTCCAACAGATAAAGCTACATAACTGTCCCCCACATGCAGAGGGTCTAGGTTGATGTAATATAGGTTGTTAGCAGACTGTCAGTCTACCATGAGTTCTGGTCAGCTGTAAGTTTCCCTGTCATAGTATAAATTTAATTAAAAACTATATTTGGAATCATCAACATAGTTGGTTCCTGACAGAACATCATTCCAGTCAGGCCAAGACCTGAGCATCTAGGTCACCACTAGAGAAGCAGGCCAATGACTGCTGAGCCTCAGTTGTTGGTTGAAACACAGTAGATTACATGTGGCCTCTGTGCTGGAAAAAAAAAAAAAAACAAGAGTGAACAGGAGAAAACTGCTTAATAACTACTGATTTCTCGCTTTGTTCTAGAAGTTATACTATGGCTTTCATTATGTCATGTGGACCTCAAATTAGCACAAATTTCAATTAAGAGGGGAGTGATGAGATAAGTGCTTATATTAAAGAAAAAAATGAGTCATGGAAATTCAGTTTCATCAGCTTAAGGAATTGAGTGATGGTTGAGGAATGGGAAGATATAAATAATGCCTTCATGATAAATTTACTGAATAAGTTTAAGCAGTATGATCACGGTAAAATGTATATTAGATTGGTAATAGGGAGATACTGGGATTATGAACTTCTGAATCTAGAGACCAGTGACTCATTAGAAGGATATAAAGGTGATGGACACAGGAAGATAGCAGCTTGAGCACAGGCTGAGGATGGATGAGAGGAGTGAAATTTTAAAACATTAAAAACAAGAGTATTGGACATTCTTTTTGTAGGGTTAAATATGAAATGCATACTAGAGAAAGATGAAGAGTAAATCTTCATTTTTTCTGGAAAAAATCATTGTTGCTACAGTAGAGAGAAAAAAAGAAGAAAAAATGAGAAGGGGGAGAAGAAGGGAGAGGAGAGGTAAGCAAAGAAGAAAAGAAAGAAGGAAATAAAAAGGGAAGGAAAGAAAGAAAGGGTAGAGGGGAGAAAGGGAAAGTATATGAAGGAAGGAAATAAGAAAGAAGGAGGCACAGATTTAGAGTCATAAATGATCATCACAGTATCTGTTAACTATGGATTAAAGGAGGTCCAGAGATGCCCTCAATGAGTGACTAAATTGTAGATAATACTTAGCAATATTTTCTTTTATACCATCTTTTTCCTCACATACACATGTGACTGATATATATATATATATCATAGTAACAATGATAAAATAGTATAATGATAGCAACATAATATGTTATTTAAAACCATATTTCTCAAATTTTCTATTTAGTAATTTTTTAGTAAAACTTCAGAATGTAAACCCTTGCATAAAGTAGATCACAGTATCTATTTTTGATATGTTGGTTTTACATTCATTGTTATATGTTCAAATGATGAGTAGTTTAAATATATACATTTCAGGATAGATAATTAAATGAAAGATAGGGATATAGGGCCAATGCTTGCAGAATTCTTACGTGTAGCTGGTATGTTGGAAGATGATAGCAATAAGTAGAGTGAATTCATGCTAAAGAAGAATAACCAACACTGAGTCAAAGGATGACAAGAAAGGTTTCTTAAAGAGCAAGGGGGATAATAGAAAGCTCATGGGTGAAAGAAGAGAAACATGGAAACACTGGGCGTAATTAGCACAGTGAAACAAAAGAGGACTAGGAGGAGGAAATAGCATGCTTAGAAGCATACCTGTGATACAAGCTATATCAGAGAAGTAGTTGGACCAAAGTTGAACTGAAGCATTATCAGGAACATATTAGGAGTTGAGAGAAAATAGAAACCATAGTCTATTTTCTTGAGTACCCAGAATAATGATCTCCAAAGATGTCAGGCTAACATCATTTACCCACAAGTATGTTATCTTATGCAGCAGATGCAAATAAATGAAAATCCTGGAGATAATGAGGAAATCCTAAATTATTTGATTTTTTAAAATAAATCACAAAATCTTTCTAAAGGCAAAAGACAGGAGAGACAGAGAAGTGATGATGAAGGCAGAGGTGGAAGGGGTAAAATTACTGTGTTTAAAGACGGAAACATCAAAAAATGTGGAAAGCTTCTTAAAGTCGAAAGATGCAAAGTAAAACACCAGGAGACCTTCACACGACTGTGGCCAACTCCACAGTTATAGTCAACTAGCAACCCATCCTTTACTTCCATTTAGCAATTGGATGTCAAGCTTATACATGGACACTGTTGAGCCACTGCTTTTATCCATTTGTGCTGCTGAAGCAGAAGATTTGGGGCAAGTAATTTAAAGAAAAGATATTTCAGTGTTAGTGACTGAAAAATTCTGGGTCTAGCCCTTGGAATCTGGTGAGGTTTCCTTTTTGTATTTTTATTATAAGACATGGGAGATGCAAATAAGTGTAGGTGCCAGAAGAAGAGATGGGAAAACTGCTCCTGGAAATACTGTAGCAAGGTTAATAACCAAATAAAATACTTCTAACACATCAGAGAATTTCACTGTGGGGTTTAAGTTTCAAACATGAAAATTTTAGAGAATGGGAACCATTAACTTTGGGACTAAAGCAGTAGAAATTAGATATATTGTTTTAGGGATTATGCTGATTTATTAAATGAGTGGTTGTGGAAACTCCTTTAATAACCATGACTTCCCTAGCACTGATTGCTAGGTTTCCAGGACCACAGATGGTCACCCTTTTATAAAATGGCTCTACAAATATTTGTCTTTATACCCAGAAATAAGGAAATTGCTCTTTGCAACAGAAGGAGAGCATTATAGAAAACCACAACAAATCAAAATGCAGAATTCTGACGCCTAATCCCAATGGACACATCTACAATATGCTCCTATATCCCAAATTCAGAGAACATTGTAGATGAGCGGGTTAAAACTTTGTAACAGCCAAGGACCAGGGAGCTTACTATGAGATTCAGTCTAATAATGTCAGAAACTACACCCATAATGTTTAACTAACATGACTGCCCAATGTGAGCTGAACAAGGCTGCCACCAATAAACATGACACACTGAATGGAGAAAAGCCCATGAGGCATCCCCCCTACACAAACTGCTATAGACAACTGTGGAAAGCTGGGGCAGAATTGGCCCTTCCCAGAGAAAAGTACATCAGTTGGTTGTCTAGTGCCAAACAGTCAGTCCTGAAAACATACATACAGGTGGTAGCAATATATTAACCGAGCAGATTATCGTTTGGGATTTATGTGTAGCTATATACTTTTCTGTATGCAATAAAAATTAGTAATAACAAACAAACAAAAAAATCAGAAAAGTAGCTATGAGTATGAAGGATAGGGGAGGGGTATATAGAAGAGTTTGGAAAGAGCGAAGGGAAAATGTAATCTTATTATAATCTTGAAAAATTTAAAAATCAAATATATAACTTTGGATGTAGGAAAAGAAATGAGAGCACAAGAGACATATGCATATGTGTTCAACGTATATCTGTATATGTATGCATGGAATATATGCATGGGTGCATATATATATGCATGTTTACAACACACATATGTGTGTGCATGTGTTATAGATATGTGTTCCTGTTGTATGGAAATGTGTACATGATCAGGACCTTCTAGGACACTTCATGACAATGAAATGAAATTGGACAGGATTGATGAATATTTATGTCAAATAAAACCATATTGAAAATTCTCTAAAGCAGGAGAATATTTTAACTCTGATGTTTAGTTTATATGCAATTATATGAATAATAGTTAACTTGCTTATTATTATTTTATTCAATTTCTCTCAGACAAGATTGTCAAAGTATTGACAATAACATTTTGAGATATTCTTATAATTGTGTCCTTGTATTTTCATATTTTATTCACATTTTACTTTATGAATTCATGTTTCTTCCTCATGTGATTTTATGCATTTAAAGAAATTCCTGTTCAGTGTGTTATTTATAATGATATGTTCCAGTTTTTTGAGAAGTGGTAAAAATATGTTGCTGAAATATAATGAGGACCCATGACACTACGAGTCATATTTCCAAGATGAAATGAAAATCATTTGAGTTTTTAGTTTGCCACTGGTCTTTGTAATGATTGTTGACTAATCCCACTGCATAAAGCTCAGAGCAGTACTACACAAGACTTCTCAATGTCTACCAGAATGGCATAATACCTAAGAAGAATTGGCCTGCTTTTTTAAATGTTTAAGTGTTTACAATCATCATACCCAATAACAGGTCACTAGTTATTGCTAATATAAGAGAATTCTGGCTATCTGGCTAACTCTTTAATTTAGATTTAATTATGAATTTCTAGAGCTAATTTTATATTATACATGTTTAAGGAAAGCTGAAATATTTATTTATAAAAGCCATACACTATGCTAACCTTATATGTCTCTTCCTCAGACTATTGAATATAAACCTTGAACCAGACTTGTAGCAATGAATATTTATAAGTAAAGATGAATTGACCATATGGCAAACTGTGTAACTCACATGCCACACTACAACTTCCATGACCAGATTCTTATCCTTTTTCGCGTTTTTCCTTCCTTCCTTTCATTCTCTCTCTCCCTTTCTCCCTCCTTCTCTCTCTCTCTTTCTTTTAGTCTGGTGTTTGGTTTTTCTTTAAAGTTTGTTATGTTTTAGGGGGGAGGTTGCAAGGGCAGAGGTCAGAAATGAGGAATGTGGAGATGAGTGGGATCAGCAAGCATGATGGGAAATACTCAAAGAATCAATGAAAATTAAATAAAATTTTAAAAATTAGAATCTAGGTAATTTGCTCTTCTGTGTTATTCAGTTGTCACATTTTAAAGTACATTATTAGCTTTCTTCAAATATTCTTAGGTGGGGATACTTTCTACAGATTTGCAGTTACTGTTTGCCATTGTAAACTTAGGGTTTTTGTTTGTTTTTTGAGCTATGATTTTTTGGTGTAGCTTTGGCTCTTCTGGAACTCACTTTGTAGACCTTTGTAGTCCTCAAATTCAGAGAGTTCCTCCCACCTCCAGCCTCTTCCTCCTAATCCTGCAGGATTAGAGGCATATGCCACCACTGCCTCATTCAGTAATGCTTTTAAAAATAAACTTTTTGCTGGGCAGTGGTGGCACATGCCTTTAGTCCCAGCACCCCGGAGGTAGAGGCAGGAGGATCTCTGTGATCTGGAAGCCATCCTGGTCTACAAGAGCTAGTTCCAGGACAAGCTCCAAAGCTCCACAGAAACCCTCTCTTGAAAAAACAAATGAGGAAAATAATAAGGAGAAGACTATAAATGTAAAAGTCTAGCTTTTGGTTTAAATTAATCTGATATCCTATATAAAATATCAATTTATAAAAGTGACTCACCAATTATGTTTATAGTGATATAAGTTTCATACTTCAGCAAAATTAATGGAATTGTATTAATTAGTTCAAATTAA
This sequence comes from Alexandromys fortis, assembly GCF_014885135.2. Lineage (NCBI taxonomy): Eukaryota > Metazoa > Chordata > Mammalia > Rodentia > Cricetidae > Alexandromys > Alexandromys fortis. The sequence goes on along the minus strand of NW_026067957.1, from coordinate 7,681,351 downwards.
AATCTAAATTTTATATAAAAGTCTAAAACAGAGCTATCACATTCATTTTGATTTGAATGTCTCATGAAATATAATAATAAATGACTTATTTGACCATAAACACAAACTATCTTTTCTGTATTAATACATTTTCCTTTATGGTGTAGATACAACTATAACCAACAGCTAATAAATGAAGAAAATAAGTTACATTCAGATAGCTTAATAGTACACGGGTACAGCTGTTAACAGCAATCCTGGATTTGAATTCATAGAGCACAGTACTCAGACACTGATCTTTGCCTGTGTCCTTTGAATAGTTTCTCGTAATGTTTCCAAAGAGAGAAATATGTCCCAGCTCTTGCGACTTTTCCCTCTCACATTCCACTTCATGGTTGATACCTGGAATCCGTGTGTTATGCATATCTTGGTTCCCAGGCTTTGCCTTCACAGAGTGAGTGACATCCTTTATCATCACCTCATCATATTCTAACTGTGTTGTACCTGTTATCTCTTCCACCGAATAGGAATGGACTGGAACCTTATTCAAGACCAGCAAAAACACCAATCTGAAAAAAAAAGGTACAAATAATAACTGAAATTTTGTCTAAATCAATATCATTCAACAAAACATTTCTAATTTTCCTTACCTCCTATACATAAAATTTATAATTTGAGGAGGAAAAAATTAAACACATTTATCAGGGCAGACAGCAGTATAAAAGCACAGGACTTTTATTTATAAAGAATATTTTGAGAGTAACTTATTTTAGTTGACGACAACATTTCTTTGATCTCTCCAATACAGCAAACCAAGACCACACTTTTGGTTTTATTTTGCCTAGTAAGAAAAAAAAAAAACAGCATTTTTTTTTTTTTTTAGAGAAGAAGTATTTTGTTGGAAACACCTGAAGCATGTTTCAAAAATATCCATTACATTTGAGAATTATTAAGAAAGTCTGTTCCTGGGGCAGCTGAGGACAGAGAACCTGAAATGACCCTATCCTATAGCCATACTGATGAATATCTTGCATATCACCATAGAACCTTCATCTGGAGATGGATGGAGATAAAGACAGAGACCCACCCCGGAGCACCGGACTGAGCTCCCAATGTCCCAAGGAGGAGCAGAAGGAGGGAAAATATGAGCAAAGAAGTCAGGACCACGAGGGGTGCACCCACCCACGGAGACAGTGGGGCTGATCTATTGTGAGCTCACCAAGGCCAGCTGGACTACGACTGAAAAACCATGGGATAAAACCGGACTCTCTGAATATGGCGGACAATGAGGGCTGCTGAGAAGCCAAGGACAATGCCACTGGGTTTTGATCCTACTTCATGTTCTGGCTTTGTGGGAGCCTAGCCAGTTTGGATGTTCACCTTCCTAGACCAGGATGGAGCGGGGAGGACTTTGGACTTTCCACAGGGCAGGGAACCCTGACTGCCCCTCAGACTGGAGAGGGAGGGGGAGAAGAGCGGGGGGAGGGGGAGAGGAGAGGGGGGGGGAGGGGAAAGGGAGACGGGGAGGGAAATGGGAGGCGGGGAGGAGGCGGAAATTTTTTTTTCTTTTCAATAAAAAAATATATTTAAAAAAAAAAAGAAAGTCTATTGAAACAGGAACTGTAACAACATGCTTGCCTGTGTTTTTCCAATTAATTTTGCAGAATGGTCTTATACCCTATTAGTAGATTTAATGTCGTTGTACATTTCAGCGAATTCTATACACTCAACAGTTAGGCCTTAGGTGGATGGAGCCAGTTCTCACTGTATGGCCACCTGAAGCGAAGTTTCCTCTCACATATATCTCATAATGGCTCCTGTTGATTGATCTAATTATATACACGTGGTTTTATTGGAGCTCTGTGAATCTAGAGACACCCATGTTTGCTTAATGTTCTACAATTCAAAAACCCTTTAGGCTTACAAGGATTGCTTCCATAATCTTTAATTGAGAAAACTAAGTCTTGAGAATTCTGAAATATTCTGACTAAATAAACTCCAGGGCCAGTATGTTTCTGTATGAATGTCATTCATGGTTGTTTGAGGAATGTATTTTGAGGATACATTTACTTCTGTGCATGTGCATGCTAATATCCTCATTTATGACCCTCACTTTTCAAATTTGTTAAATAGAGAATTTGTGAAAAGAATACATAAAGTAAAATTCTGCCCCAGTAAGTGGTGAGTAGTATAACAATGGCAGTGCTTTAGAGCAAGGCGAACAATAATCTGCAAATTATGGCACTCTATGTATGAAGATAAGTTTCTATTATTTTAATAACTTTAAATAATTTAATTGAACACTCAGATAGTAGAAATGAATTTGTGAATCTCGGTGTATAATTGGCCTTAAAAAGGATGAAACATGAACCTGCATCCATAATCTGTCATTTATTTTTCCTCTGCTGATGTAGTCTTTGTACTTTTCCTTTACTTTCAGTATTGCTTGAAGTATAATTCTGACAAATGGAATAACTGCTTCCTGTCCACTGAAGTGTTTTGGGAGTTTTGAGTGTCATTTTTAAAAGATGTGTCAGCTCACTGGAAGCCCAAGACAAAGCTAAATTTTGAGGTGTATTTCCAAGAATGATTATATTTTCCTTGACTAAATTATTTTTATTCTATAAACAAAATCTTGTAGAATATACACTAGAAAACCAACAGAGCCCACTACATTCTCTCCTATCAACTCTCTCCCCTCGCTGAGCAGCCGCACTCAGTACAGCCAAGTGGACTCAGTGCAGGGTTGTAGTTCAGCTAAACAGATTGGTGGGTTCAGTGCCTAAAATGGAAAGAAGAAAGAAATGAGTTATTTGATTGTAAATGGACCTCTTCTGACAATAATCATATCCTTTGTCCACTCTGTATAGTTTGGCTTCCTAGAACTTACAACCTTGACAGGAGAGAGGAGTTTTTCTCATAAACTTAAAGTGGCTCAAAAAATTCCCAAAGGGAGGTACATGAGCCTATCTGAAGATTAAAATCAATGGATCCTTCAGACTCAGGCATGATTGTTTCAAATGGAAAGTTCAACAAAGGAAGTGAAAGTTAAAAGAGTTTTTGGGTTCAGAAGAGGTCAAAGATCAAACATGACCTGAAAATATTTAAATAGATCCCCAGTGTCAAATTTTCATGCTCGTTTAAAAGCATCTCATTACACAAATATCTTATGATTGATTCATACCTTTTATTTACAATGCCTGCAGACGTTTGTGAAGCCTTGTTAGGCACTACATTGAGCAATTAATCCTCTTAAGAAACTCATCTTTATCTTCATTTTACAGATGTGAAAACTGAGGCAGGAAGAGATGAAGCAACTTGCTCATGGCAGAGTCAGGAGGCAGAAGCCAATCCCAGGACTACGTTTGGTTACATTTTTATCTCTAAGCAGTGTTTTCTAATTGCAAAATAACTTCTAGGTTAGAATGCTGTAAAATTGGGACACATTCTTCTTCTCCTTTTTTTTTTTTTAAAGTAGAACTTAAACAATGTAAAACAAATAAACAAGCAGAAAAAAAAAAAACAACATTGCACCATACCAACCCAAATACACTCAGAAACTGGTACTGTTTCTAAACATAAAATAAAATAGTAGCCCCTATTTTAATATTTATACCTTTTTATATTTTAGTTTTCTCTTAGTACTATTAATGCAATTAAATTTAGATTTATAAGAAGTAATAGTTTTCACTGTACTTAACAGTGGGAATAATATTTACTAAAACATATTTTCTACATCCATTTGCTTCCTTTCAAATATATATTTTATTCTGGACAGTGCTCTTAAATTTCTTTGCTGTTTGTAATTTAGTTTGTTCTTTGGTGTCTTTTAGATAAACTGATGAATTAAATATAATAGGACTGTCCAGTTGAAGACTGGGTCACAGATTCTGTTTTTGCCTACATGTGGCATTATACCTAAAAAAAAAAAAAAAAGATATGGGAGACAGCTTTGGGCATAGCAGATAAGGATTTGGATTAAAACTAGTGTGTTCAAAACATTGGTTAAGTTAAGGAAAATGAAAATGTAGCATGCAGCTGTAGTGAGTGGGTTTGCTTTCTTATGTGCATAATATGAGTTTGTAATGGAAGTAATGTCATATAGTATTTAACTCTGACATTTAGTGTTTGCCCTGGTAGATGGTCTTCCCTTTACTTAAGTGCCATTACTTTTATGTAGTCCATTTTCATTGCATTTAGTCCCATTTTAGTAATAATGCTTGCATGATTTACCAGGCAAATGCAATCTTTGCCCTGAATGGCACAGTGCAAGAAAAAATGGAAGCTGTTAAGAGGCTGAATGGCAAAAAAGTATTATTGACCTATGCTGGCAGCCATGTGTTTCAATTATTTTCAAGAATCCATTTGTCAAATAAGTGAAGCGATGTGGGACGTCAAGTTCAAGCTGGGGTTAGTGCCTTTCTACATCTGATATGATGTATCTTCTGTAGCCATTTAATTGAATTACCCAATTTATTTTTCAAGCAACAATGCTCTACCAAGAACCATGACATTAAACAATTAAATATGAGTTTAAAAGTCTGCATTTTGTGTAGTCCATCATTCCTCTGCAACAGAAAGTGAGCCCAAGAGCCCAAGGATTTCTGGTTCTCATATGGTAAAAGCTGGTTTTCTGGGGTAATACCCCAAATGATCTATACACAGAAAGTTTAAACAAAACTCTTCATATTTTTTTTCATTTTATCAGAATGGTTATATAAACATTAAGGGAATGACTGTTATTGTTTAATACTTTTTGTAACACACTGTTCTATGTATTAGAGCATTCGGGGCTGTCATCATTAGCGCTCGGCTAATGCTCAAAGGGTTTGATCAATAATGCCTGTTTTTTTTTTTTTTTTTTGTATTGCTGCTTTTATAAACACAGAACTTAAATCTTAAGTGTGCAAAAGAAAACATATTTACTAAAACTTTTGAAGTGGGTTGCACTGTTAGGAAGTTACTATATTTCAAAATTATTATAGTATTTCAGCCATTATTACCTATGAAGCCTTTAAAACTTTTTAAAAAGTAGCTAAAAAAAAGACAAGATCTCCTGAGTAAATTTGGAGCACGGGAACCTTGGGGGATGGTTGAAGAGGAGGGGAGAGGCAAGGAGGGGAGCAGAGAAAAATGTAGAGCTCAATAAAAATCAATAAAAACAGAAAAAAGTAGCTAGATAAGGATCATAACTTTTCTCTCTAAAGGAGAAGGATAGAGGAAACGAGAACATGAAAAAAAATTCAAACCCAATATATTTTGGGTTCAGTTTGGGAAATTTAATTTGAGTTTATTTTTATTGGGTATTAATTCCATTTTAGGTTGTTTTCTTTTGTTACTAACTTAGACATACAGTTATGTTTTTGATCTGGGGAGAATAATTACTGTGACTCAGAACAGAAGTGACTTATATATTTTTTTTTCAATTAACATCCAACAATTAAATTTTAATATGGTCAGGGAATTGTTCAGATCCTTTTGTGTGGGGATACTGCACCTTTAATTATCTGCCCTCTGGTGCCAAGCCTTTTCTTTGAGTGCCTCCATAAAAGCTTATTGCAGCTAGTTATTGAGCAAATTAGTACTTGAGTTTTGGTGAAAAATGTCTTTATTAGTCCTAAAACTGGAGTCACTGTGCATTCCCAGAAGGCGTGATTTTGTTTGATGAATAAATCTAGTAATTACCCCGCTGTTCGGGCCATGCCGCAAATGTCATAAGCAGATAAACAGAGGGAATAAGCCTTCCGTAAATTCTCTAATTATCTATGTTGGACCACTTATCGCCTGCAGATGATTTATGAGTATATTGATATATCCTTAAGTATGTTCATTTGAGTTCACAGATGCAAATAATTAAGGCACTAGTCGTTTACAAAGCGGCTTCAGGTCAGGGTCACTTCAACATAAAACTTCAGCCTGGCTTAGTCTCTCCAACAGGATCTAGGTATCAGCTACTTGACCAGGATATTTCTTTAGAGATTTTAATTTCCTTTTCCTTTCTCTTGTCTGAAAATTTTATTACTTGCACGCATAAATTTTATTAAATAAGAAAATTCAAATTCCTCTTATCATCCTTTTATTAGTTGAATAAACATCAATTATTTTATCTTTAATATGCTTGAACTGATTGGTGGAATGATCATTAAGAAATATTACTGAAACTTTTATAATGACATATTAAACAAATCAAAATACATTTGAATAAACACAGGTATTTATTTGTTTTCTAACTATTTCATTTTTTGTAATCAAGAACTTCCTTAAATTTAAGAAAAAATATTATTAGCAATGCTTTCTTTTTATATTTATTTAATAACTGGTAGAACAATTAGAATTATAAATGCCTATAAAATATTATATTCTTTAGCAATTAATGCTAATTTGCCAGTCTGCTGCAAGGAAAAGAAGTTACTCTGATAACATATCAACATGTGCAACTGTAAATATTGTCAGAAGACCATAACCCAGAAAGAGCATATCTCAGTCCATGAAAATGTGATGCTTACAAGAAAAATATGCTAACGAGAGAAGAATGCTGACATTATTATGTATGATTTCTTTCTTTTTTTAAATATTTATTTATTATGTATACAATAGTCTGTGTGTATGCCTGCAGGCCAGAAGAGGTCACCAGACCCCATTACAGATGGCTGTGAGCCACCATGTGGTTGCTGGGAATTGAACTCAGGACCTTTGGAAGAGCAGTCAATGCTCTTAACCACTGAGCCATCTCTCCAGCCCT
>NW_026067957.1:7671084-7672483 GCF_014885135.2 Alexandromys fortis | reverse complement strand
AGGTTAAGAGCATTGCCTGCTCTTCCAAAGGTCCTGAGTTCAATTCCCAGCAACCACATGGTGGCTCACAACCATCTGTAATGATGTCTGGTGCCCTCTTCTGGCCTGCAGACATACACACAGACAGAATATTGTATACATAATAAATAAATAAATAAATAATAATAGGGCTGTGTTGAAAGAGCATATAATGGAAATAAGATGCAATGTAACACTTATTTTTATGTGTGAAGTTGAAATCATGAAATATTCTAGTAGTTATTTTTCTGTTGCTGTGATAAACACCTTGACCAAAAGCATATTATGGAAGAAAGTATATTTTGACTTTTGGTTCAATAAGAGTCAGTCATGGGGGTGGAGACTCATGACAGCAAGTGGCAGACACAGAGGTCAAGAGGGAAACTGAGAGCTCACTTCTTCAAATGCAAGCACAAAGGCTGAAAGAGGGAGTTAGATGTGGAACAGAAATCTAATTTCTCTGAGGACTCTTTCCCCACACTGGTGTACTTACTCTATCTAGCATGGCTGTGACTCCTTAACCCTCCAAGTAGTTTCACCAATGGGGTGCAAAAATTCAAATACCAGAGTCTATGGTAGAACATGTCTCCTTAAAACCAGCACAGATATGTTTACTTGTATAAAGAAGAGAAGCTCTCAGCTTCTCTACTGTATAATGTTTTATGTCATATAGATTAAGTTATGTTTATAAGACAGGTATATGTACACATGTGTATATTGTTTTAAAATTATTTTTTTAACTGGATTTACTAATTCCTGGGTAAGCATCATCCTTCTTGAAAAGACAAAAGAAAAAAGTAGCGAGTGATTTCAATGTGCCTGAATTTGTACTGAAATGACAGTTTCAGATAATTGAGATTGACTCAGACATTTTTTTTGTGTCTCAAATTATATTTCAAAATCTTTGTTCCGAGGATGTATAATACAGGATAGCCATTTTACCATCTTCACTTCAGCTGCCTGACAGATGGATATAGATAGGAAACAGAGGAGTCCAATAGAATGTTTCAAACAGCATTTTTTAGCTTGAAGAAGTTGATATTGTGAGGCCAGAATCAGAATGTGTTCACTTCTTTTATTGAAGAAATTTAGTTATTTGTGGAGGCCCAAAAATGTGAGCCTATTCCACCTTATCTGAAGGTCAGAGAGTTTGAGCTTATTTTGCTCTCTCAAAGTTGTTGACAGCAGCGGTGACTGCACACCCTGACCTGGGATGTGGTTACTTGGTGTTTTGGACATGAAAATGGCCCATAAGAGTAGATCCACGCCGGGCGGTGGTGGCACACGCCTTTAATCCCAGCACTCAGGAGGCAAAGGCAGGCGGATCTCTGTGAGTTCGAGACCAGCCTGGTCTACAGAGCTAGTTTCAGGACAGGCTCCA
>NW_026067957.1:7650850-7670624 GCF_014885135.2 Alexandromys fortis | reverse complement strand
AAAAAAAAAAAAAAAATCCTACTGTCCTTACTATTAACAGGGAAGAAAAAAAAATATAGCAAATTAATGTGCAATTGAAACTGTGATTACTATTAAGTAGTGTATACATAATTATTTCATATGTGATCACATTGAATACAGAGATATACACTCACATATGTGGGGCATGTTTTCATGTAACTATGGTATCTAGAGATGGAATGCATTAAAAACAGGTAAGTGCGAGTGTATAGGGCATGCAGTCACTGCTAACAGATCAGTTCAATGAGCAGCAACTTTATTAGCAAGTCATACACAATGTGAAAAATGTAATAGAATCGTATCAAAATGATCTTTCTGTTTCTTCTAAATATGAGATTATGCTATAATTACATTCCTTCTTCTTTTTCCTTCAAAATCCCTCTCCTATAACTATTACAACTCATTTTCAAATCTGTGGTCTGTTTTTCATGCATTTTGTTATGTATATATATATAAAATTCTTAAATTCTTAAATTTAAATTCTTAAATACTAGTCCTAAGGGGCACATTCACAAGACAACTCCCACACCTAAAACTCAGGAAACATCATCAAGGGTTGGAAAGGACGATTGTAAGAACAGGATGATCAGACACTGATGTGAGATTTCTGTCCCCTAGCAATGTCATAAGCAACACATACACAGTCTCACTATCATGACTCCCCCAAAATGAGCTAAACAATGACAACAGCAATAGACATTTAAACATGATGGAATTCAATGACAACAGATCACCTGGCTACTTGTCTGTCATGAATAAAGTAGAAGTTAGATCTCTTCTGGAACTTTGATACGATAGCAAATGCCTTAAGGATAAAAGAACAACAGTTACTAGTTTTCTTGTCTCTTTTCCCAAGTCAGATAATTTTTAAGAGTTAACTTCTCAGAATCATTAGATTTCCTCTTTGCTCTTTACTAGTCTTATTCAAATATTAGTATGTTTCTATTAGCATGACTCTGTTAAATCCCGTGTTTTTTCAGATAAAGTATGCCCAGGAAGTAGATGGAGGTATAGGACTGACACAAATCATTATTTGCCAATTCTGCAGTTACTTCACTTAGTATATATAAATAATAACCACTATAATGAATTAATTATGACATTAAGGACAGAATATTCTTCTGGTCCTGTGTGGTCTCATTTTCTGCCACTTCACAAGTTTTAAATTTTTTTGTTAGTAAATGCTCTGTATATCCTAAATGAAGAGTTGTTTATGAATATTTATTCATCTTAAAATCATTGCCTCAGAATTTATATTAGATTATATATAAACAAACAGATGAAAATCTACAGTTAAAGGAAAACTCCATTCAGCTCTAAAATCACTGGAAGCAATGCTTGTAGTTACACGTTGCCTGTGACTTCTGCTTAAGTTTTCTACTCTTCTCATTAAAACTATGGAGTGTGATAATCTATATGTTAAACTTTTGGGTAAGCTGCAACAGTGCCTTGTTTCTTGTTTATTTAAGTTTTATCTCACTGGCTTCAGTTTGCTTTTGCAGAAGCATCAGATCAAAAAGTATTCAAAATACAGAGGAGGTTAAAAAAATGGAAGCATAATCATTTCCATTCTTTTTTATAGTAGATTTTTGAAGACTAAACAACAGACACGTTTTGGATACATTTTAAGTTCACTAGTGACTGAAATCTTGAGGTGAGGATTTATCTTCAAAAACAGTACCATCAGGTGGAAGTCAGCAATGAATTATATGTGAATGGGTTGTTTAGTGGGTGAGCTTGGGTGCTGTCAGCTGAGTCATGGATTCTGTGAACAACACACAACATACTACATACAACTTTAGGTTTAACTAGAGAAAGTATAGATTTTCATGGAGAATACATTTCCTGTGAATTACACAAAACCAAAATAAAAAAATAACAAAAATTACAGTTAACATGTTAAGGCTTCAATGCATTAATGGAAAAATTGGAAAAAATGACAGAAATACATATGGTCTACCCTAAAAAGCATTGGTGCACTGTTCAATATCTGAAGGAGGCTTGATCTCCAAAAAGATAGGCATATCTAACACTTCATCTTTCTTTAAAAGTATTTTATTCTTTGGCTATAAAGTTTCTAGAAGCTTCAGTTTCTTTGAGGAAGATTGCTTAGTAGGATAAGATATCTTTTAATCAATAGTAACTATATAGAAAACCATATAAAGTGGTATAATGCAATAGTGATTTTCAGAAATAATCTTATGCATATACAATTAACTTATCTTCAGCAATCCTGCCAAGAATGTTGTTGCAAAAAACAGATATCTATATGAAAAATATGTGGTAGGACATTTATATATCATAAGAATTAGTTTAAAGAATATTCAGGATTTAAATACAAAATCTGAAGCTCACATTTTCAGGATAAAGAATATAAATGAAAACTCTTCGCTCACTCAATCTACATTTTAATTAATGTAACAACGAAAGCGCAGGTGAAAGAAGAAACAGGAATAGACAAGTAAGGTTCTATCAAAAGTTTCTCACGATGGGAGAAGCAATTAGAAGGAGAAGAGCAAGCCCTATGACGAAGGATAGGATGTACAATTTTGTCCAGTGAAGGGCTGTTTTCAAAATGCATGAGGTCTAAAAGTACTCAATAGAAAACAACAAAAAATGTTAAAATGCAGAGAAGACTTGAACACATACTTTTTCAAAAAGGCAAAGCAAAGAGTTGAGAAAGGGCATCAGGCACATAAAAGGTGCTTGGCTTCAGCACTAGGAAGTGCATGTCAAAAGCACAATCACCACTTACCTGTGAGGACAGTTTCTGTTCAGAAACAAAAACAGTACTCCTGACAAGAAGTGAGAGAAACTCAAGCTTTGTGCAATACCAGTGAGGGTGGTAAATGGTGTAGCCGTTATGTAAACTCATGCATATTCCTTTAAAACGTATAAAAATTAGAGTTACCACATCACCCCAAACACATACTTCCTAGCTACCAAAGAATGGCAATCAGGATTTCAGAGAAAGGTTTTCAATCTTAGACTCACTCATAGCATCAACCAAAATAACTCAGATATAAAAGTAATCTCAGGGTCACCAACAGGTGGAGGAAAAAAGGCAGCATATTTTTTAAATGGAATATTCATTGATTGAATTAAATCTTACTCTGTGTGATAACATGGGTAAGTCCGGAGAATATGTTAGAAGGAAAAAATAATCCACTTACAATATGCAAATATCGTATAATTGCAGTTATATGTGACTTCAAAATAAAATGCTCTTTGCCAGGGACTGAGGGAAATGAAACAATGTAGAATTCAATGATATAAAGTTTGCAGATGCAAGAAGGAAGCCTTTAAGAGGTTGCACATTGATGGACTGTATTTCCACTTCAAATAAACTTAATTTTTCAGATCACATGGTATTTCTACCATAACAATAACTAACTGAATGAAGGCTCCTTTTATATAATAAGAGTGTAACAACATGGAGTAGCTTGATTAAGTGTATTATTAAATAATTAAGTTGCAGATAAGATAGTTAGAAAAGAACATAAATAATTTTGATTGGCATTGATAGATATATTCTGTTTATATGTCAGGGCCCTTAACTGTTATTAAGATAAACATTTTTATTAAAAAAATCTCTCATGTATATTTTGTGGGGTGTGTAGCATAGATGTTTGTTATAATAATTAAATACTTTGAATTTTAATTGAAGAAATCATACATGATGCAAAAGTAATTTTAAAACTTTTCTATCAGAGGTAAAACCTTTCATTTACTTTTAGATTTTACTTATTTATAAATATTTCATACCTTACATTTTGGGGCATATGATACTAATTACTTAATTTATGAGTGCTATGTTACACATGAAAAGTTATACCTTAATATAGCCATCATGTAATTTGTTAAAGATTTAACTGTAGCTCATTCAATGTTGAATTTCTGCAAAAGTAGGCTAGCTAGATTTCCCTCTCAATGTGAAATACTAGGATTGTAATGCTGTTTTCCTTATCTCACACTGGCTGCAAATATGCCTGGAAAGAATTGCTTTCTAAGTTAAAACATTGATCCCTGCATGAATCCATAAAATTATTACAGATCCATGTTCTGTTGTTAAAAATGCATTCAGTTGACTAATTTTTCTCCTTGAAAACATGAAAATCAGAGCACAGAAAACTGCACCTTTATGAAAGTGGTGAAAGGGAAATTTTCCCATGCTAAGGATAGATTTGACAATCTCTACACTGTGTTCAGCTGTGGTTGAAGAATCACACTCATAGTTTAAAGGAAGAGTCAAAGAAACAAATAAGAATATAACAGCAAAATTTTATTCATTTCTGTCTTGAAAGTGATTTATCTTTAGCTGAGATACTGACATACCCTTTACTCTGAGTGAAGGCTGCATGAAGACCGGCATATTTCTCTGAATTTCCTCTTTAATCACCTAACAACAGGTCAGTACACTATTGTCATGTGGTGCTACCATTCTGAAAACATTTAAAAGGAATAAGACAAAAACACAGTACGGAAACAAAGAGAATCCTATTATTCCAGATTGGTGGAGTTGTAGACGTTCTGTATCTTATTTCTCTAGGTAACATTCTTGCCTGTTAGAAAATAATTTCTTCCCAGGAAACTCAAACTTTTCACTTTTCCTAAATACTTCACCTTTTTGTCATGCTCATGAGTTTGTAGATTCCTGTCATAAAAACATGGCATGGCATTTTTGATCACCATAAAACGTGCTTCACCAGATCAAGAGACATTTGCAATCACCCTAGCATGCTTTTGCAGATTAGATTACATTGGCAAAAACTGCCACGGTGCTTCTATTGACCAGATGACAATGGTGATCACTATAGCATGTGTCTCCATATCAGACCATGTTGCTGATCATGGAAACATGCTTCAACAGATCAGAAGGCGTTGGCAATCACCATAGCATGTTTTACCAGACCAGATGACACTGGCAATTATCATACTTACTGCACACTTACTGAGATCAGACTAGCCCTAACAGCAGCTCTAGGCTTGTTTATCAATAGTCATGCATTTTTAATATTATTTTTGACTACTTTGGAAAAGTTGTACTTTGAAAATCTCATGTGTTGTGTAACAGATTTTTGTAACTCTAACATTACAGCAATACTTGCCTTTATTTCTTTGACAAAGGAATAAAAGACCTTATTCACTGATACATAAATGTTGCTTAGTGTAAATTACAGATTGATGTAATAAAAATAAAGAAGGAACATATTGAGGCCACACATGTAAAGTACAGCTTAATTTAAAAGAATAATTAGAATTTTTAGGGACAAGGAGAAATACCATCATTATATCATTGGTGAAGATAGCTGGTCACTGATTAAATTCTGAGGATTTTGTTTCTCTCTTGTATTATTCCACAAATGTATATTATGGGAAGGGGCATAAACAAAATGATAAATGAAGAACTTTTGTTTAAAACTTTATCATAGGTAGATCAGTTTCAGCAAAGCCAAGATAATGAGGATAAAACACATTGCTTTAAATGTTATAAAAAAATTGTTTGTACAGTAAGTAACTAGATGTGGGACAAGAACAAGAAGCACACTGAAGAATGTGAAAAATAGGAGCTAATCACACTGCTGGTAATATTCTGAATGATCGAGGCATTACTTTTGTGATAAGGAGAGGCATGGCCAGTATCAAACAACAGTAAACCCTGGGAATGGTTTATTATGAAATATTATATAGGAGAATAAAATAATTTAATACTTTATACACAACTGCAGCTATAAACGCAAGAATGATTGCTACAAAGAAATGTGAAAATAATTATATGTCACTATTTGATACTTTATAGTCTAGGCATTTATTCAGCACTAGCTTTTTTAATTTCACAACAATCCTATAAGAGATATATTTTTACTATCACATATGACAAGCAAATAATCTGGGCCATATAGAGACTAGAAAGTTTTCCAGATCTGAGAAACATGGATTAGGTAGCTATGTCTGAATACCATCATCCTAATTTCCACATTCCCAATGAACATTTTAAAATTACTCTAATTTTGAATTATTAAAGCAATGTGTCTATATTCACTTTCAGTTATATTAATGGTCTTTTTATGCTTTTTCTTTCTGTTTTTCAAAACAGGGTTTCTCTGTGTAGCTTTGGTTCCTGTCCTGGAACTACTTCTTGTAGACCAGGCTGGCTCAAACCCATAGAGATCCACCTGTCTCTCTCTCTCTCTAGAGTACTTGGATTAAAGGTGTAAGCCACCACCACCTGGCTAACATTCATAGTCTTAATACAATTTTCATGAAACATTTCATGTTGACTGACATTATGAAATTAGACTCAAGACTATGTACAGCCTCAACAAAGACCATGCATGGGATCACCAGGTCTTCTTTGCTCTGAGTTTCTTTTAAGACTTTCTCATTTGAATTGTTTTATCTTACAATTACAATTCACATTAAAAAAAAAAAACTATGCAGTTTGTCTTATCTAATATTTGAACTGAGTTTTAAAAGCCACTTTGCAGGATTTTTCTCCTCAATTTTCCTTAGCAAATGTTTATAATTTTATGGCTCTAGAAAATTAAAAATTACATTTTTATTTATTTAATCAATTTGTACAATTAAGTTTATTGTTACAAAGTTTCTTTAGTACTAATTATAGTGCGCACGCGTGTGTGTGTGTGTGTGTGTGTGTGTGTGTGTTTAGAGTTAATAAGCTTAGATACTAGGGGGGAAAACAATGAAAAGATTATACCACAGATAATTAATAAAAATCAATTAGGTTTGTTAATGAGTACTCTGTCGGTACCCAAGGTGGCAGAAAGCAGCTGGGGTTGAGGGAGGGAAATCAGGGATCCTGAAAGAGGACATTTAAAGTGGTTGGGTCCTGCTGAGATTTGAGAGGAAATAACTATAAAGCGCACTCCTTGGGTTAAAACTGACTAAATTTTCTCTTGAGATTACAATTCCTCTAGCTAATAAATCCAGTAAAACAGCGATTCACCTTTAGTGGACGCCATAAAGCATTCTCTGAAGCCTTAAGTGCATTGCTCACTGCCCTGTACTAAAAACAAACTCATCGTTGTAAATGTCATCGGCTAAGAATATTAGAGCCCCTCGTCATCTTTCTGTGTTCCTAGGAAGCTGGGAGCACCCATTACCTCTTCTATGACTTTTTACATTATGTTTGTATAAATGGCAAAAGTCAAACACAAGCTGACAGGGAAATACAAAAATCCTTCTTCTAATGGTCCTTGGACAGAAAAAATTCAATGATAGTAATGACCTTCATAGAAAGTTTCTCAGAATATCTCATTTTTCCCTTGTTAATTATGTTTGAATTAATATTACTTCCTCTCTATATAATTAGAAATCATTTCTGGAAATACATACAAGACATTATCAACATAGAAACAAATTAAACAAACTCAGCATGTCGTAAGTTGATTGTTAAAACTGTTTACTTCCTTTTTATATAGCTTACTTTTGATAATCAAGGAACAAAAATAGAAAGTCTAGCATTCATATAAGTTTATATAAATTTTATTGTGAATAGATAATACAAGTTTCCAAAAATACCACATATCTATCTCTGTATGACTCCTAAACATTCTTCCCATTGGACAAAGCATACAGACTAAGAAAATCTTTCAGTAGATAATTCTAAAACAAATGTTTTATATTCTGTTAGGAAATAAAGTACTGTGGAGTAAGTCACATATTATTTCTCTTAAAATGCATTAATAACTAATTTTTTTATCAGAGATCTGAGTCCTTGTTAATTAACCTACTCAACCATTTAACTTTGAGAGATAAGACATGGCAACAGGGACAAAGCATTGGATGTTTATACAATTTCAAGTCAACTAAACAAAGTTTTCCCATCTATTACCTGATCTACAGGTCCCCTTTTAACATGGACAACTAAGAGTAAAAATCCCCAGGCAAACGGTAGATAAAGAGATACAGGTTAGTTTAATAAATCTAGTTTAAGTTAATAGAATTAGTCAGAAATGAGCCTAAACTATGCTGAGTTTTCATAACAATTAAGAAGAGTCCATATTATGGTTTGGGAGCTGGTTGGTTAAAAGAAAATTCCTGGTACACACATATATACAGGAAAGTGCATACACATAAACTGCATTTTTTAAAAAAAAATGTCACGATTAAAGTGGAATATACATGTTCTGATGTGCAATGAAGAGCCTGTGTGGTTGGAAGTGTGGGATAACTTTGAAGATACCATAGATTTCCAGTGAATGGAACATGTAGAAAGGGAGATTTCAGGAGTTCTTCAAGTATAACTAGTAGTGTTTCTAGAAGAGAGACAACCAGTTCCTGTGCACGGAGAAAAGATGCTGAATATGTTGCTTCTATAGTTTTGCTCTCATACTTAACCTGCCAAGGCAAGAATGAAGAGGTCTCCTGTGTGGCATACAAATCTTTGCATCCAAAAGGAGAGCAGAAATGAGCATGACAGCCTAGCCAGAAATGAAATGAAATAAGCTCGACTCTAACATTTTGAGACATGTTTGAATCAAAGCACTGGGAAGGTAGAAGCTGGCGTATTCCTAGGACTCACTGACCTAGTCTAGTCTATTGAGTAAGCTTTGGATCTGACTGAGAGAATAGGAAGTGAATAGGAAGAGGGACAAGAATGCCATTGCTGATGGACTGAATGCCCTGCATACTTCACTAAGTCTTTGAATTTCTAACTAGCAGAAGTGGATTTTGGAAAGTATTTCTGGGTTGAAAAACTGGAATAAAAATCTGGATCATAAAACAAAATTAGCAAAACAAAAAAGATATCAAGGTAAGCAAGGAAAGAGAAATGTCAGTATTTACCAGACAAATACAGACCACCTATAGACGGCAGAATTAGCAAAAGAAGGCAAACTGTGGAACATGAAGAGAAAGGACCAGGAAAGAATGTGTAATTCTGAGGGTTCCAGCTTTGTAAGATGACTAGAAAAGCAGAAATCCCAGGGGAGACAAATAAAGTGGTTCTCTTAAATTCAGAGTGCAAATAAAAAAAGCTTTGGACAATATCATAAAGTGAATGAATGTTGAACATTGAATTATGTTAGTCTTGACATTAGAAATGTTTATGTATAATTGCATTAAAATTTTTATCATGTTCAGAACTTTAGAATAGTTGTATTTAAAATAGCTGATAATAACAATCAAAGAAAAAACAATATTTCACTTATTTTAGGAATTCTAACCTTTTTTTCCACCTCAGGTATATACATTTCTTTTATTATTTATTTATTTATTTATTTATTTATTTATTTTTTATTTATGATTTCTGCCTCGTCCCCGCCACCGCCTCCCATTTCCCTCCTCCTCTCCCAACCAACTCCCCCTCCCTCATCAGCAGTCCAGGTTCCCTGCCCTGTGGGAAGTTCAAGGACCTCCCACCTCCTTCCAGGTCTAGTAAGGTGAGCTTCCAAACTGCCTAGGCTCCCACAAAGCCAGTACGTGCAGTAGGATCAAAAACCCATTGCCATTGTTCTTGACTTCTCAGCAGTACTCATTGTCCACTATGTTCAGCGAGTCTGGTTTTATCCCATGCTTTTTCAGACCCAGTCCAGCCAGCTTATTAACCTTCATCAGGCGATGAAAGGAGACAGAGACAGAGTCTCACATTGGAGCACCGGGACTGAAATCCCAAGGTCCAAATCAGGAGCAGAAGGAGAGAGAGCACGAGGAACTCAGAACCGCGAGGGGTGCACCCACATACTGAGACAATGGGGATGTTCTATCGGGAACTCACCAAGGTATATACATTTCTAAGTAACTGATAATACAAATGGAGACAGAGGAAGGGCAGATATAGGATCAGGGAAGAAGATATCTACATTAAGGGAGCCATTTTAGGGTTGGCAAGATACTTGGTTCTTGAGGGGATCCCAGGTGTCCACGGGGATGTCCCCAGCTAAGTCCTTGGGTAGCAGAGTAGAGGGTGCCTGAATTGGCCTTGTCCCACTATCACACTAATGTTTATCTCGAATATCACCATAGAATCTTCGTTCAGCAACGGATGGAGATAGAGACAAAGACCTTCATCAGAGCAATGGACTGAGTTCCCAAGGTCCAGTGGAAGAGCAGAAGGAGGGAGAAAATGAGCAAGGAAGTCTGAACCACGAGGGGTTGGTCCACCCACTGAGACAGTGTGCTTGTTCTAATGGGAGCTCACCAAGGCCAGCTGGACTGGTACTGAACAAGCATGTGATCAAACCAGACTCTCTGAATGTGGCTGACAATGAGGGCTGACTGAGCAGCTAATGATAATGGCACTGGGACTTGTTTCTACTGTTATGTACTGGCTTTTGGGGACTCTAGTCTATTTGGATGCAAAGCTTCCTAGGCCTAGTTGTAGGGGGGAAGGCCTTGGACTTCCCACAGTGCAGGGATTCCTGCCCTCTCTTAAGGAGGGAGGGGGAGGGAGGAGGATGAGTGAGAGAGCTGGGGGGAATGGGAGGAGGGGAGGAAGTGTAAATTTTTTAAAGGAAAAAATAAATAAAAAATTCCAAGTGAAAATGAAGTTAACTCACCAAATAACTTTGTAATATGAAAAACAACTATAATGAAACATTATTTGCATTTGGCTATAAACATATTTTATTTATTTAAGTTTATGTTTTATTTATATGTTTATATATATACCTATATATATATATATATTTGTGAATATACCATAACATATAACTTTGAATATAAATCTTTTGAAATTGTTATTAATTTTTGCAGTGAATGAATTTATTACATTTAAATTTATTAAATTATTGTCAAAACAGTCACACATAGAAATTAGTGTTGGTAACTAAAGCTGGGTCCCTATTGAAATGAACATTCTTGATTTTGTGGAACATTTTTCTATCTGATTTAGTTGGTATAAACAGAGTCTGTGTCACTACAGTAATTTTTATATGCAATTCACAGCTAAGGCTAAGATATAGTTTAAAATTTGACAGAGGAAAATATTGTTGTAATACACTTTAAGATGTAAAGACCATTTGTCTAATTTGGAAAAAATAAACATATCAGCAATGTCCTATTGAGCATACTAAATTTTTTTTCTTTCTGTTTATTTATTAAAGATTTCTGTCTCTTCCCTGCCACCGCCTCCCATTTCCCTCCCCCTCCCCTAATCAAGTCCACATACTAAAATTTTGAGTCATAGTTTCAATTCAATGTTTCTGAAGCTCCTTTAAAAATTGTTACTAACTTCTCAAAGTATGACTTAGCTTGATTGTGAACGGTTAAGTGCATAAAATACTAAATTATAGACCACAATATCTATTATTAATTCACACAATAGTTGCTATTTCTATACATATTTTGCTTGAGTCCCCAAACAACAGAAAGAATTGCCACTCTAGGTCTAAGTTAGGATGAAAAAAATGAGATTGTTAATTGTTGTGAAACTAGGTGAACTGGTAAACAACACACTCCAGTTCAGATAAAATTTTACACATATCCACTAATGACTAGATGTCTAAGATTTCAGACACAGTGAACTAGAATTACAAGACATGAGAAATGTTATGTTTTGTTTTTCAAATTGTGTGATAAGTTCTCAAAACATAGTCTTCACAAAGCAGCTCTAGCTATTTAATTCCAATTTGGACAACACAGTCCATAAAAAGTTTGACTTTTGCTGCTGAGTAAAACTCTAAAGTATATATGTGCCACACCTTTCGTTATCCATTTTATACTGAGGGTCACCTAGGTTGTTTCCAGGTTCTGGCTATTACAAATAGTGCTGCTATGAACATAGTTGAACAAATGCTTTTGTAGTATGATTGGGCATCTCTTGGGTATATTCCCAAGAGTGGTATTGCTGAGTCCCAGCAACTGGTAGGTTGACTCCCAGTTTCCTGAGAAACCACCACACTGATTTCCAAAGTGGTTGCACAAGTTTGCATTCCCACCAACAATGGATGAGTGTTCCCTTTACTCCACATTCTCTCCAGCATAGGCTATCATTGGTGTTTTTCATTTTAGTTATTCTGACAGGTGTAAGATGGTATCTCAAAGTTGTTTTGATTTGCATTTCCCTGACCGCTAAGGAGGTTGAACATGACCTTAAGTGTTTTTGGCCATTTGAACTTCTTCTGTTGAGAATTCTCTGTTCAGTTCAGTATCCCATGTTTTAATTGGGTTAATTAGAGTTTTAATGTCTAGTTTCTTGAGTTCTTTATATATTTTCGAGATCAGACCTTTGTCTGATGCAGGGTTGGAGAAGATCTTCTCCCATTCAGTAGGTTGCCTTTTTGTCTTAATGAGAGTGTCCTATGCTTTACAGAAGCTTCTCAGTTTTAGGAGGTCCCATTTATTCATTGTTGCTCTTATTGTCTGTGCTACAGGGGTTCTACATAGGAACCTGTGCCCATGTGTTGCAGTCTACTTCTCATTTTCTCTTCTGTCAGGTTCAGTGTGGTCAGATTAATATTGAAGTCTTTAATCCATTTGGACTTGAGCTTTGTGCATGGTGATAGATATGGATCTATTTTCATTCTTCTACAGGTTGACATCCAGTTATACCAGCACCATTTGTTAAAGATGCTTTTTTTTCTTCCATTGTATAATTTTAGTTCCTTTGTCGAAAATCAGGTGTTCATGCAAATGGATGGAAATAGAAAACACTTTTTCTGAGTGAGATAACCCAGACCCAAAAAGATGAATATGGTATGTACTCACTCATAAGTGGATTCTAGCCATAAATAAAGGACATTGAGCCCATAATTCGTGATCCTAGAGAAGCTAAATAAGACGGTAAACCCAAAGAAAAACATATAGTTATCCTCCTGGATATTGGAAGTAGTCAAGATTGCCAGGCATAAGTTGGGAGCATGGGGGTGGGTGTGGGGTAGGGGTAAGTGGAGATTGGGAGAGAAAAGGAAGAAGGGGAGGATTGGGGAGAGCTTGGGGGAATGGGATGGTTGGGATGGAGAAAGAGTGGATATGGGAGCAGGGAAGTAGATATCTTAATTAAGGGAGCTATTTTAGGGTTGGCAAGAGTCTTGACTCTAGAAGGGTTCCTTTAGCAGCTGAGGAGTGGGCGCCTGAAGTAGTCCTATACTATAGCCACACTGATGAATATCTTGCATATCACCATAGAACCTTCATCTGATGATTGATGGAGATAGAGACAGAGACCCACACTGGACTTAGCTCCCAAGGTCCAAATGAGGAGCATAAGGAGGGAGAACATGAGTAAGGAAGTCAGGACCTCGAAGGGTGCACCCACCCACTGAGACAGTGGGACTGATCTAATGGGAACACCCCAAGACCAGCTGGACTGGGACTGAAAATGCATGGGATAAAACCGGACTCTCTGAATATGGTGGACAATGAGGGTTGTTGAGAAGCCAAGGACAATGTCACTGAGTTTTGATCCTACTGCATGTACTGGCTTTGTGGGAGCCTAGCCAGTTTGGATGCTCACCTTCCTGGACCTGGATGGAGGCGGAGGACGTTGGACTTCCCACAGTGCAGGGAACCCTGACTCCTAGTAGGACTGGAGATGGAGGAGGATAGGGAGTGGGGGGAGTGGGAGAGAAATGGGAAGAGGGTAGGAGGTGGAAATTTTTAATACATAAATAGAAAAAATTAAAAAGAAAAGAAAAAATTGAATTTTGTTCCTGGATAAGTTAATATATGTGAAGTCCTGAAAGCTGTATGCATGCTGACAGAAGAGAAAAGTGATGTTCAATAGCTGTGAACAACCGGGCTAAAGTACTGACTAGACAGGTCTGATATGACAGGGAAAGAGTGACACAAGTGTTATTGGGTAACCAAAAACTTTTTCATAATGTTTAAGCCTGAACCTCAAGACAAAACTCATAACAGGCAGAGTTATCAGGGCCAAGAACGTATGGTTAGATCATTCATAGGCCCTTTCTAGGCAGAATTGGCTACTCTTATGTGGAATTAGTGTAGTGGAGTCATTTGCAAAACAAGATCTGCACCTAAGACTCTGGGAACATTGCAGAATGGGGGGAGTGGAAATATTTCTTAGTCAAAGGATTAGGAAATTGGTTTTTCAGGAAGCTACTCTGACATTCTCACCAACCTGACGGTCTAAACAAGAGGTAAAAAAGGAGATCAGCAAGACACATGGCAAAGTAGATGTGAGAAAACCTGAATGCCTCAACTCTACATAAGAATGACAGACAACTAACGATGCTAAAAGTGGGAGAAATTTTCTTCTCCAAGGATGAACACACCAATTTGTTATTCAAAATCAAATGGTGTGTGTGTGTGTGTGTGTGTGTGTGTGTGTGTGTGTGTGTGAAAACAGTCAATGGGAAAAGAGGTCACATTTGTCATCCAGAGCAAGGTTGTATATGTGGGAGGGTTTGGAGAGATGAAAAGAAAAAGAGAATGGATGTAATTATATTATATCCAAAAAGAAAGAAGTAAAGAAGCCATTTCTAATACTTTATTGCTATACTCATAGATTAATGCATCTATCAAACCTCATCAGAGAAGCTGCTTCTTGAAGTAGATAAAAATTAGCTCAGAGACCCAGAAACTGGTCATTTTGTGGTGAATATGAGATTGCAGAGTATTATGATGAAACTGGGCATGTTACCACAACATTCCTTTTGAAGTATAAGTATCTTTGATAAGAGCTGGAAAAATAGTATGAGATATAGGTGATGAATAACTGCAATGAATCAAGGCGTTTTAGGCACGGCAAGGTGATACACATCGAGTCTCACAGCAGTTGTGGCAACATGTACAACTCTAGCCAGGAAAACTCCCACATGAAGAAATAGAGGTTGCATGGCTTCCTAGCCATCGCTGAGGAGTTATTGGTAATTAACTTCTAGGAGAGGAAATGCCAGTTGTCTTCAAAGGTATGGCCATTCTCTAGGGCAGGTCTCTCTCAAGAGGATTTATAAAAAGTATTGGATTCAATTGGTTTTAAAGGCATAGAACGTAAACTTTGTTGAGTAGAGAGGTGAGGAAGGGGTTGACTGTTGAAGAATATGATGAAAATATATGATAAAAGATTCTCAAAGAATTACTCTATCATTATTAAAGTATTTTATTTTATGTATAGTTTATTTTTGAGATGAATATAACTTAAATTGAAGCATCTGTAGTCTTCAAAACTCAAATATCTGAGGTAGGAGGACAAAGCCTTTAAGGCAAGCCTATGCTACATCGCAAAATTCTGCTTCAAAAATAAGGGAGTCAGTCTAACACTATTTAGACTTTTAATTTATAGAAAAGAAAAAGTACCATGGTTTTTGTAACACCCTTAAGTACACGAACTGCACTCAAATGTGGTTTTACAGATATTGCTTTCATTTATGATGAGTTTATATTGATCAGTTTAATTTCAAAGGCAGATTTTATCAATTTGACTGTAAGTATGGGCTGTTTCATTACAAAATACAGTTAATAAGGAATGTGTAATAATACTATTACAGTCATATAATGCTATATGTATTTATACTTCTTAATGATTTTGATAATTAAAAAGAAATATGAACTGCATGCTACATATTATGTAAAAAAACTCTGGAATTTAGAACAATGATCCATAATAACTGTACGAAACACTATGTATGAACACATACACCATACTTATTAGCTCAGAACAATTTACTGTGTAAATATGAATCAAATATGAATTGAGGTGCTAAGAAATAATTTAAGGTTCTTTTATGTAAATTGATGATATAGTAACTGAGAGATAGCAGAATTATACTAGGAAAAAGGGATAAGAGTAAATGTAAAATGCATTCTTTGGAGTTCTGAATATATTTTTTCTGTTTGTTTATCCATCAAGAGTTATTAAGTCCATTGTTCCACTTAAGTAGGTGCTATAATTCTCTATTGCTTCATTTTATTCTTTTAAAAATAGATTCATAATCAGAATCATGTTTTTGTATGTGTATAAACTATGTAATATATGTGTTCATGTGTGTGTTTGAGTGTTGACATATAAGTGTAGGTATGTGTGCATGTACCACAGTGGTTGTCAAAGGATAATCTTGGTAGTCAGTTCTCGTATTTCACTTTGTTTGAGGGACATTACCTGTTCAAAGCAGTGTACACCCATTTAGCTGACACATGAATTTTTGGATTCTGTAACATCTGTGCCTCCATTCTTGCCACATGTACACTAGGATTACAGATGATCCCTAATATATATTGTGGTCTGTAGGTTCTGGCGAACTGAGGTACTTTTGTCTCTAAGGCAAGAATGGCATCTACTGATCTTTCTCTCCACCTACTAATTACTATTTAATTTTGTCCAGGATGAAAGTTTCCTTATTATTTAAAAAACACAGGTATGTCTAACATGGGGTGTCCATCTTTAATATGGTTTATCAATCCATGATTAATCAGGTATAATGAGGTGGTGACTGCTAGGGAGACTTGGAAGACAGGGAAATGCCCCTATCTCCTCTTCCAACATCAAGATTAGCTGTAATTTTAAAGATATTGACTATGAATATTTCCAGCCCTTGGCAAAGCTGAATTTTATATTTTGTATAACCATGCAAGGAAAAAAGTCAGATTTAAAAGCAACATCTAATTCAGCAGAGAAAAGTAAAAGATTTTCTATTAGGCTTTTACTTTTATGATAAAGATTCAAACATATTCATCAACTCAAATCTGTGAGAGTGTATTAGAAAGGTTAATGAAATTGTATACTTTTTTGGACTTATAACTAAGTTTTAAGTTAGCAAATTTGAAGAATTTTAGTACTGAAAATTTTTCTTTTGAAATTCTCTGGAGGCAAAAATGAGAAAGCTTTACAGTTTGTTTCAAAACATAGATCTCAAAAGTGTTTCACACAGTGCTGAAGCTATTTAAAAAGAACCACATGGAGTTAATCCTTCCTTAAAAAGAATTGGGAAACCTCCCACAATTCTTTATGTGAGAAATCTGCACTGTGATCTATATATAATCTATACATCTTTCCATCATACCTTTACTATTTAATAATTTCAAAGATACAAGTGGTCCAGGAGCTTGCAGCATCAAGCCAGCATTTACCACACATATCAGAGTGGTACAGTCATGGGTTAAATGAGCTGGCTTGAAGTATTTTTTTTTTTAAAAATATGAAAGGTTGTGGCAGTAATAAAAAGGTTGAATGGTAATGCCTCTAATTGAACAGTAAGGCCTCTTTCCTATTAAGTCACTCTTTCATCTGTCTTTTTAATTATTTCATTATCATTTTGTACTGCAGTTCACAATGAAATGACCATTTGTGTTTAAGTGAAAGCTAATTATTAGGACTGAATTATTGTGCAGTTTATTGATCCCAATGGTGGATTAAGGGCTTTAAGTTCGTCTAGACAGAATAGTTAGCAAAATGACAAAAGGAAACATATAAGACCCTTGGGAAGAATCCCTATGCTCCATAAGCAATTAATGCCTGCCAGGTAATGGAATTTAAGTTTATACTAAATCCAGCAGAGCTTTGACATTTCAACTGCCTTATAAACACATTAGTCTAATGAATGAAGACTTATGAATTGTGTTTAGACACAAGAAGGAATAGAAGGTCTGGAGTATTTTTAGCTCTTCATTGATTAAATGAAAAATAGAACATTTTCTCTCTGAATCCGATGAAAAATTAAACATGTTCTTTGTGTTTCTCTCAGCTCCTTCTGCTCTCTGTTGATAGCAGTGCATTTCCCAAAGAACTCTAATCTTCCTTTTGGATGTGAAATGTATGTAGCTATGAAGCAGGACAGGAAGAGCCCCACCTCCACACATAGTTTGTCTAAGTAAAAAGTTATAACACTTACCCATCGCAAGCCAGTGCTGGGCAAATTGGAAAGCAATTTGTCATTTTGGTGATAGGCAAGGCCTGGTCTAAGCAAATGCGTGGGCTTTGAGGAGAGGGAGCTTAACTTTTCATGTATGTGACTTTTCCAGAAGACTATATTCAAACTTTATTGTGGATCTGGTACTTGTTTCCAGAATAGATAAAGTTTTTATCCGTTGGGATTTGGGTACCAGTTTTGAGAATTATAAATCAGTTAACACCAGGGTGTTGTCCCTAGAGCAAGGTTTCAAATATTCACTTTCCCGTCTTCATTTCCCACCTTCCCATTAAAAAGAAATGATTTAATTGGCTATTTTCCCAGTCTCGTTTTAATTGGAAATATTTTCTTTGCTATGAAAATTTTGAAGGACATTTTAGTAAGAACAGCCTTCTCAGGAAGATCATGCCTTCTTCTACCACGTGGGATCTTGGGATTGAACCCATGTCTTTGGGC
Source organism: Alexandromys fortis (assembly GCF_014885135.2). Lineage (NCBI taxonomy): Eukaryota > Metazoa > Chordata > Mammalia > Rodentia > Cricetidae > Alexandromys > Alexandromys fortis. Next base: position 7,652,376 of record NW_026067957.1, on the reverse strand, counting down.
TTTGCATTAAGCGCCTTCACCTGTTGACTTCTCTTGCTACCCTTGATAAGAAATTTTTTAGGTGTGCAGATTTCAGCATCTGGAATGAGTAGGTTTAGGGATTAAGACTGATATCAATGTGATGTTAAAGAGAGCAGAGGAATAGCTGTGGTTAGAAGTTTAAGCAAAGACTGGAACAGGTACTTGGATAGAAGGTGAGGGAAGGATAGGAAATTACGGGTTCCCATTACTCTGTGAGCTAATTTTAAAATAAATATTTGTTTTAAAAATAAAAGAAGGTTGAATGTAGCAAGAACAAAAAAATCAACCTCCTCTTCTCATTTGTCCTTTGTGTCTTTTTTTTTTAGCCAAGTCCTTGTGCATTAGAGCCAAGCATTTTAGAACTGAGATAAACTTCTGATCCCCAAACAGCCTGTCTTTTTAATATTTAAGAAAATATCAAAGATAGAGGACTATATGGTGAAAATACATTGGTATAATTTATCCAGACATACATTTTAATATTATATATTATATTTATTTTAGGCGTTTCATTGCACAAATTTGAATCAAGTTGCAGGCATTAACAGACATATACAATAATCTATTTATCAAATAGCAAATATGTTTGTTTCCATTATTTGTGCATAATTTTATAGCTTGTATTTGACAATGTCAAAGAATATCCTTTAATAAACAAATGTAAGTTTTAGGCACAATTAGATTTTTGTGGTATTTAAACTATATTAATCGCTGAAGTAGGATAATTTTGAAAGATTAAGCAGGATGTCTGCACTTAAATATAAAACACTAATGGAGAATCTTGCACGAGGCAATATTTGTTATTATGAAAATAAAATAAAAGGATAATTGGTGGGGTTCTCTTCTTAAGATAAAAAGATGAGTTTACTCATCCTAAGAAGCCAAATTAATGCCTAGGGAAATAGGGCACCCTGATTATGTGTACACATAATGCCACCTACGTGATAGTCATCTGATTTTAAATCTAACATTGAGCTTTGTCTTAAATCATGTGTCTGTGTGTATGAATCCAAATTGTGAGCCAGAGAAAAGGATTTCAAGTACTCTCAGCTTTATCAAAATGGGGCTCCACTAGCCCAATGCATGTGATTATTCAAATATTGATGCTTGAAGCTTGCAAGATTTGGATTTTTTTTTTGTTTTAAGGAAAATATTTTCTAGCTCCACATATTTTATAAGTTGTGATTTAAAGAAAATACTTGAAATTAGCTTGAGTGATGTAAATCCTTTGATGTGGTAGGAAGTAAAACTTCAAGAAAATATTAATTTTCTTCATAGAAATTAATAATAAGAATCTAATCCTTTATAGCAATACAATTTGAAGCAAAAATGTCATTTTTTAAAATATATAAAATTACAAGTACTTGTTCTAGCATTTTTTAATATAATTTTTTATTGAAAAGAAAAAAAAATTTCCGCCTCCTCCCCGCCTCCCATTTCCCTCCCCGTCTCCCTTTTCCCCCCTCCTCCCTCTCCTCTCCCCCTCCCCCCGCTCCTCTCCCCCT
>NW_026067957.1:7617630-7650398 GCF_014885135.2 Alexandromys fortis | reverse complement strand
AGGTTCTATGGTGATATGCAAGATATTCATCAGTATGGCTATAGGATAGGGTCATTTCAGGTTCTCTGTCCTCAGCTGCCCCAGGAACTAACTGGGGACATCGCCCTGGGCACCTGGGAGCACCAAATCTCTTGCCAACCCTAAGATGGCTCCCTTAATTAAGATGTGTTGTTCTAGCATTTTTTAAGGGTCTGTCATGCAATGTGTTTTGATCATGTAGGGTCTCCTCCCTCAACTCTTCTTTAATCCAATCCCTTTGTTACCCAAATTTGTACCATTCTTATTTAAATCCTTCCAAACAAATTCTGTGCTGCCGAGATATTTTTGGATGCATGGTCTTCCTCAGGAGAGTGGTTAACCCAGTCAGGGCTACATTCTTAGAGAAATCTGTCTGCCCTCTTCTGGTCACCAACTGGCACTAGCTCTTCAGTTGGGGTGAGATTGCATGCTCCTCTTCTGCTTCTTTGTGGAATTTGCACTAGTTTAGCCTTGAAAACAGGCTTTGTGCATGATATCTAAACCACTGTGAGTTTAGTGTGTGTACAGGAGCACTGTGTGTCCAGGAAATCTTTCCTTGAAGTAACCCAACGTCTTAGGAGCTCACACACTTCCTGTCATCTCTTCTTCAATAATCCCTGAGCCTTGACAGGAGGGTTGCAGTATATAGGCTCTGTTTAGGGGTGAACATTATTTACTTTATTATTCTCTGAACCTCGGCTAGTTGTGAACCACAGTGTTAATTACAATCCACTGCAATTAGATTCTTCTCAGTTGTATTATTAGAGATGTATTATCTGTGCAAACAATAGTAAGTCATTAAAAGTCAGTTTAGTACTATATCCATTCAACAACATAGTAGTAAAAGGTTCTCCCTTAGGGTCTATGACTTGTTCAGCCATGGATCCTTAGCCTGATAATGATGTCAGGTGTACATTTTATCCTGCAGAGTAATAATTATATCCAAACAAAAAGTGGATGTTTACACCTAGGATATGTTCATGACACTAATGCACTAGCTGGGAGGTTTTATCTATCAATTATTATTGTAGATATATGGGATCATAGTTGTGTATAATTGCTTATAACGGGTAACTTGTGTATCATTTCTCAAGACTATCAAAGCCAGTCACAAGGAATAAAGGTTCCAAGTTCATCCACTTCATTTTCTCATATTCTATGACTCAACTATGTGGTGTCTTCAGTAATAGTATCTTACCATTAAGTACTTGTTAGGTAACACAGAGCAGTGGCAAAACTCAGCAATATTAGGGGTCATTGTCTGCCAACAACTCCAAAAGAACTAATTCATACCTAGCACTGTGCTTTTAATATGTTAAGCTCTGGTTTCTAGCTGGGGCATTGTTGTCTTGTTACAGTCATTTGATAAGTACTTCTACTGTAGCAAATTTTTGTATGTCAAAACAAAAGATCTTTAGTGTTATTTGCTGTTCTCACTATTCCTACCTTTAACCTACCCTTCGCTCTCTAACCCCTGCTTTCCCTTTCTGGTTCTACTTTTCTGCTTTTAATGCATGTACATATCTTATACATACATACAGTTTTGCCTCCATCTATCCCTCTAGTTCTTCCCTACTTCCCCTCCCCTCTAGATCTACTCACTTCTGACTCACATAAGAAAAAAATAGCATTCTAAGAGAAAAAACACAACATGACAAAATAAAACATAAAAAGACAAAACAACAATATCACTTGAAGGTTGGACAGTGTAGATTCACAGCAAACTCTGTTTCTCTGGCTTCTTCCTTCCTTCTTCTGAGGTTATCCTTGAGCCTTATGTGCAGGTATCCTATTATAATTATTAGTTGTATTTGGACATAAAAATAGTTACTCTAAGTGTTTTGATGCTCAATTGTGGTTTTCTGCAGTGGTGTCCATAAGCTGAAAAGAGATGTTTCTTTGATGAATGATAAGGTAAAATGATAAAAATTTAGAATGCAGTTAGGTATTATGCTGGTTGAGTAAATTGTCTGGTTGAGTAAACTGACCAAGATTCCAATACTAGAAATAATTTCTCTCTTGTTGAATAGGACATAAATCTTAATACAGAACTGTTGGTTACCATTTAGGAACAAAAGTCATTATTGCACCTTTAGAGACTATCACGCTTGCTCATCATCATTGTAGGTTATAAGTAATATCTGGCTAAGACAACTGGTTACTTCCCTTCGCTAGAGCTGTCTGTAGAAGCTTCTGGTGCCATGATACCTAGTCATCAGAAATATGGCCATTTCAAGTCATATTCTACTTGGTATCTCTGGGCACTTTGTACAAAGAATGTTTTAAAATGAAAGCAAAGAAATATTTTACAGCTTTGGGGACTTACAACTTCAGGGAGGCAATCAAAGGAAACAGCAATACCATATAATGCTCAGGAGATTCTTGAACTACCTTGACTAATAACTCAAAAGAGGCCTCTTATACTTCATGTTTTTGTTAGTCTATGGATCTTGGGAGGGGTATTGCCTGAACACGTGGAAATTTTTTGTTTAAACTATATACATATATTTACATACATACTTATATGTAATATATGCAGTTTTAGATAGATTAGTGATCCCTTGTGAGTTTTTCAGATATCCTTATTGTTCTTTTTCTTCCTTCTCTCTTTACCTTCTAGATTTATGTAAAAGGAGCGGCGGGCCGCTTCCTGCCACCCAGCTCCTGGCCACCTGGCTAACTTATTCCCCGAAATAACAACACACAAATTGAATTCATTTAACCACTGCTTGGCCTGCTAGTTCTGGTCTCTTATCAGTTAATGCTCACATCTTGATTAACCCATTTCTAATAATGTGTGTAGCACCACAAAGTGGTGGCTTACCGGTAAAGATTCAGCATGTCTGACCTGGTGGCTGGCTCCATGACGTCTGCCCTGGAGAGGAGAGGCATGGCATCTGACCTCACTTCCCTTCTTCCCAGCATTCTGTTCTGTCTACTCAGCATACCTAATTTTCTGACCTATCAGGCCAAGCAGTTTTCTTTATTAATTAACCAACGAAACACCAAATTGACAGCAGTCCCACCTACATCATTTCCCCCTTTTCTGTTTAAACAAAAAAGAAGGCTTTAACTTTAACATAGCAAAATTACATATAACAAAACAGTTATCAAGTAAGAATTACAGTTACAATATTAATATCTATTTTATCTTTTATCATAACAAAGGAAAAAAACTATAACTATCTATCGATTCTTCAACTTCATCAAAGCCTCCAGAAGGATATAATATTACCTAAGTAAATGAGAGGTAAGCAACTTACAAACCTCTAGAAATCATAGAGACATCTCGCTGACTGAACAGCCACCCAAAGTTCCTCTGTACCATTGGGGCACCAATCTTCAGCCTACAGGCCCATAGTATCCAGAGACATTTTCATGAAGCAGGAAATTTCAAAGGCAGTTCAGTCACTATCTGCTGTGTCCTGCAGAATGTCTCACAGACTCTTTCATGAATCAGGAATCCTGAAAGATCATCTCACCTTAGGCAAGTTCTGCAGTTTTCTCTCTGAGGGTTCTCTGTGTTCAGTTTATGCAATAGTCCAGGCAAGAGAAGTTTCTTGGCCAAATGGCTATCAAACTCCATAAGGAGCCTCTTCGATGCCCATCTTCCTCTTGAAGTAGATTGGTGCTGCCAGGAGCAGACGTGTCTTGTTGTCATGAAAAGCCCTAAGTTATTAAAATATTTAAAATGCCATATTCTGTAGTCTTTGAAAGATATGAAGAATGCCTATCTGAAATATATCTAGGCACATCTAGAAAATCTAACTAATGTGACCAAAAGTTTGACTATTATTGATGATTATCCATTAATAACCTATATACGTTACATTTTAAATGAATTACACAATCACAATACCTTAATCAAGAGCAGAAATTCATACCAATACAAATTATTCATATCTATATCTTATCCCCCTTGAAATGTAAAAGAACATTTATAAACAATATTTGGGAATATGGGCACAGTTATTTCTCTCCAAACTGCTTTGTGCTGAATGGGGGTGCTGTTATTTAGGTCTTTCATGGTATAACCTGTGTGCCAGGTTCATCTCAGTCGGGAGTTGAGTGAAGTAATTTTCTAAAGGTGTTCACAGCAACCTTTTAGGAGGACTTGGTCTATCATACCATATTGGGATAGAAGCAATCCACAGAGTCTCATCCTCTGTGAAAACAAAAGATGAATCTTTTTTCCAAAGTATCATATCCTTAGATCCAAATTCTGAAGTCAATGTATTTTCAAAACATCTATGTTGGATTAGTTCAGCAGCATTTATAAACAAATATCTTTTAACAGCTCTTGCTCCTTCCTCAGCATTCAAACAATTCAAAGAGAGCATAATAGCATGCAGTATCAAATTCTCTGTGTATTTTCCATCTTCTGTGTGGCTTTGTTTTAACCTCTATTTCATATATTTTTACTTTTATTTTTTGAGACAGGTTCTCTGTATATCTTTGTCCTGGAATAACTCTGTAGACCAGGCTGTCCTTGAACTTTCAGAGATCCATCTGTACCTGCCTCCCAAGCATTGGGATTAAAGGCGTGTCCTGCCACACCTTGAAGTCACAGAGGTCAATCTACTTCTGCCTCCCAAGTGTTGGGATTAAAGGTGTGTACCACTGCACCCAAACTACTCTCTTTCTTTCTTTTTCTTTTTTACTTTTAAGAAATTTTCCTTTAGCCTGCATATATTTTTAACACATAGTAAACCATTTAGAGGTTTTCTTCATCTTTGAATTGATCTTTACTATATATCTCTCTCTTTTTCTGATCACATGAGCCTTTAATTTACCAAGAAATATAGGTAGGATTAAAGCCATGGCTTTGGCAGCTGGATCCAGCCCATTCCTTAGCTTTACAGCCTCATGGTGGAGGTACCGGCTGTAGCCATTTTTATTGCCACAACTCTATGACATTTGAAGGTCCCTACCAGCAAGCAAGCTGCAGCATTCTGCTCACAGACCACACTCAGTCTGACTGCCTGCCTGAGTCAGAGTTTGCCTCGGCAGGACAGCCTAGAAAGCCAGCATTTTAAAACAGTGGCACAGCTTTTTTCCTGCTATGGCTGAAAACCGAAAAGCATGTGTTCAACTTTTTGTCAATACTATTTAAATGTTTCATAACAGGACCTCTTAAAAGAGCTGCAGGGTTTTGCAGCTAAAGCTGAGTCAGGAAGCCTCTCTTAGATGAGAGTGCTTGCTTGCCTCTAGCAAGCAGAGCAGACCCAAGAAATTGCTGCTACCAAGAAAACGTGCTTTACTCTATTCTTTCCCAAGCTTTCTCAGGCTTTCTGTGAATTCAGTTATCCACATCTGGGTGCCATTTGTAGAAGGAGCTGTGGACAGGCCTGCTTATAGTCCCACCCGGTTCCCACACAGCTAGATTAGCCCCGGAAATAAGAACACACAAATTGCATTCTTTTAAACACTGCTTAGTCCATTAGTTCTAACCTCTTGCTGACTAACTATCATATCTTGATTAACCCATTTCTAATAATCTGTATAGCACCACAGTCTTACCAGGAAAGATCCAGCATGTCTGACCTGGTGGTTAGATCCATGGCATCTGCCCTGGAGATGAGAGGCATGGTGTCTGTCTCACTTCTCTTCTTTCCAGCATTCTGTTTAGTCTAGTTGGCCTATCTTAATTCTGCCCTATCAGGCCAAGCAGTTTCTTTATTAATTTACCAATGACCCTCCTCCATCAGATTTATTTCCCTAGTCTGTGCCTAATTAAAGCACTTTCCAAGGTTTATCATGCCCTCTTCAAATCACTTGCAACTGTACTCTGAATTTCCCTTATTTATTGCTTCACCATAACCCACAGGTCCTTTAAACTTTTGTTTTCCTGTTTTGTAAAGGTTTCTTCTATTTCTAAACTAACATCTGGAAATTTGGAGCTAGGAAGTATAGATGAAAGGGCACATGAAATGCTTGTCTTTAGGGTCTTGGATGTGATATTTTCTAGTTCCATCCATTAGCATGAAAATTTTATTATATAATTTTTCTTTACAGCTGAATAGTACTCCACAGTATATATGCACCAAAATTTTGTTATGGTGAATAGAGCAGCAATGAACATAGATAAGCAAATGTCTGTGGGAAAAAATATCAAGTCCTTTTAGAATATACCAAGGAGTGGTATAACTGGGTCATATGTTAGATTTAGTTGTAGATTCAAGAGAGGTCCCCACATTGATTTGCAGAGTGCCTTGACCAGCTTTCTTTACCATTAGCAAAGATTGAGAATGTGATCCCCTTTCCCACAACTTCAGTATTTGTTGTCAGCTTTATTTAATATTTGCTGTTCTGACTACAGTAAGATGAAATCTCAAAGTTACTTTGACATTCTAAGGAAAACAATCATTTATATCTTCAGATACTTCTTAGTAATGCTTATCTCTTCTTTTGAGAATACTTTACTCTCAGATCCCAAGCATCCCTTCCCATTGTGTTTGAATGAGCCTTTTGCAACTTTTGTTGGCTTTCAATCTTCTGTCAGGTGTATAACTGACAAAATTCTCTGCCATTAGGTGTTCTTTCTCTATACTCCACATATTTTTTTTAATAGAATCTCACTGTTATATTTCTGACATCTCATTTGTCAATTGTTGCTCTCTCTTCCTTGGTAAGTGAGATCTTATCCAGAAAGTCCTTTCTTACAATGCATACCTGTAGTTAGAGGCTACTTGTTCATTTTATGGCTGCCTAGACCTTAAATAATCACACAGAAACTGTATTAATTACGACACTGCTTAGGCATATTCCTGGATAACTTTTATATTTTAAATGAACCAATTTCTATTAATCTGTGTATCGCGATGTGGCTGTGGCCTACTGGTAAGGTTCTATCTTGTGTCTGTTTCTTACCACAGCTACATGTTATCTCCTTGACTCTGCCTACTTTCCTTCTACATCTCTTCTAGCCTGGCTATATTCTGCCCTGCTATAGGCCGAAGCATCTTCTTTATTAACCAATGATTATAAGGCATATTCACAGCATACAGATGGGAATCTCACATCACCTGCCCTTTTCTCTCTAAATAAAAAGAAAAGTTTTAACTTTAACATAGTAAAAGTGTATCAATCAAGAATTACAGTTATGATAATTATATCTATTTTATCTTTTATCATAAGTAAGGAAAACTATAATTGTAGCTATTTTTTAACTCCATCATAGATCCTATAAGTATCTTAACCAGAAAGTCTTTCCTTACATTGCCTACCTGCATGTAATGTAAGAACTACATGAGGGAGAACATGAGCAAGGAAGTCAGGACCGCAAGGGGTGCACCCACACACTGAGACAATGGGGCTGATCTATTGGGAACCCACCAAGGCCAGCTGGAATGGGTCTAAAAAAGCATGGAATAAAAGCAGACTATCTGAACATGGCAGACAATGAGGGCTGCTGAGAAGCCAAGAACAATGGCAATGGGTTTTGATCCTACTGCATGTACTGGCTTTGTGGGAGCCTAGGCTGTTTGGATGCTCACCTTACTAGACCTGGATGGAGGGAGCATGACCTTGGACTTCCCACAGGGCAGGGAACCCTGACTGCTCATTGGGCTAAATAGGGAGGGGGAAGGGGGCAGAGGAGGAGGAGGGAAATGGGAGGCGGAGTCGGGGAGGAGGCAGAAATTTTTAATAAAAAATAAAAATAAACAACCAATCAAAAGGAGACAAAGCAAATTAATAGATCAAAAAAAAAAAAGAACTACATGTACAACATAAAAGCAGCAATTACACATCAAATACCCTGTAGCATGCTGCCTAGGGTTACTTCTAGGATTTTCAATGTCTTGTGTTTCACATTTAGATCTTTTATCTATTTGGAATTAGTTTTTGTTCAAGATGATAGATAATGGTCTAAGAATAAAATTTCATCTTCATGTGGGTAATCCTGTAATCACAATGGTGTTTGTTGAAAATACTGGCTCATCTTCAGTGTAGGTTTGGCAAAGAAGCCACATACTTTTTAATTTTATCAAATATTTTCCCTTTTATACCTGTGTTTTGAATTTATATTTAAAAAAGACTATTGGGCCAATCAAGTGTTCTGAAGATGTCTACTATGTTTTTTTTATTATGAAAGTTTAATAGTGTTAAGTCTCTTGTTTTGAGTATCAAGCTACATTGAATCAATGTTTCTTTGTGTAGGAAGGTAGAATGATAATTTCATTCTTATATGAGTTAGCATTAGTTTTCCAGAAATTTTATGAAAGGTGAGATTTTTTTTTAAAATATTCATTCTTAGTGCATTTGGTGCTACTCAATCACTTGACTACAGGTTGCTTAAATCTTATTGAATTTTTATGCTAACATATTCTACAACCTCACCAAATTCATCCAACCATATTTGCAAGTTCTGTTAAAAAACTGAAATCTTGCGAACTGTATCATCTGCACACAATGCAACAAAGCTAGAAGTCTATAGCAAGAACTTCAAAATCTGAAAAAAATACCATGGGAAATGATAATGCTCTTCAAAACCAAAAAGCCCAGCTCCATCCCATATCCATGGGTAGACATGAACTCCACAATGAATTACAAGAAAAAGAACAGTGTTGGAGATATCACCATATTGATTTCCAGTTATACTATAGAGAGTTTTTTTAATAAAAACAGTATGGTGCATAAACAGACAGGTAGATCAATTGGGGCAGAGTGAAAAAGCCAGAAATAAACTTGAATAGCTGCAGGCATCTGACTTCTGAAAAAGATACAGAAAGGATTTGTACAAAAAGGACAAAATCTTCAAAAATGTTCTGGGGAAATTGGATATTTAGAAAAATGAAACTAGTTTCTAACATCTCACCAGGCATGAAAATCAATTTTAAATGCATCCAAGACCTTAACAGTGACTGGGACATGGGAAAGCCCTAATATAGTAAGAGGAACGTGCTACATACCGCCGCCAGGCTAGCTTAGCGGCCGAAATAATCACACAGAAATTGTATTAATTAAATTACTTCCTGGCCCATTATATCTAGCCTTTTCTTGGCCAACTCTCACATCTTGATTTAACCAATTTCCATTAATGTGTATCACCATTTGACTGTGGCTTACCAGCATGAGTCTAACTAGAATCCGTCTCAGGCAGAAGAATTCCAGCATTCTGTTCTGTCTACTCTGCCTACCTAATTGCTGTCTTATCAAAAGACCAAGGCAGTTCCTTTATTCAACCAATAAAAGAAAAACATAGACAGAAGAACCTCCTGCACCACCCTAATTCAGGACTGAACTGGGTGCAGGAGGGTGATGTCATTCCTGTCATTTTCTGTTTACAATTTTGTGTTAGCTCACATTCATCTTTCACTTTCTCTTCCAGAAGTGTGGGGGGACCACAATAAAGGGAAAAAGAACCAAGAGGATTAATACCCAACATACACAAATAATAACAATAAACAAACCCAAGAAGAAAATAAACAAAAAATTCCACTTAAAAAAAATAGAAGGGCTGATAGGTTTTAAGAGAGTTCTCAAAGAAGAAATAAAACCAACACAACTAGCTAATAACATTTAAAAATAAATTCAAGACCCTTAGCTCTAAGTGACGTGAATAGTAAAACCAGTCTAGATTCCACCCCACTGCAATCAAAATGGCTGCCATCAAGTACAGAGGTGACCATACACACTGGCTAGAATCTGGGGAAAGAACAGCCAAGCATTTGCTGCTTGTGGGAGTGGGTACACTGCTGCAGTCGGTGTGGGAATTGCTGCGAAGGTTTCAGAATAAGTTAAATTTGAAACTGTGGAAAAGGAGGTGAAAAGATTTTAAAAGCCAGAGGATCAGTGAGCTTGTTGTGGGATTGTGTCTCTTAGGGATCTTAGAAGCAAAACACATAAAGTCTCATTAACACGACTCTCTAAACATGACCTGAACAAGAGAAACAAGAGATATGTGTTGGACCCTGGTCAGAGAATGAAGTCCTGTGAGGAGCAGTCTGAGTGCTTGCCAAAGGGGCAAGAGTACCCAAAATTACTCATAAATGTCTTCATGCTCCTCTCATGGATGGTGGATAGGACAGAGCGTACTTCAATTATTATTGTGTTGCTGTTACTCAAATGTTGATGCTACTCTTTATATACCTCTCTGGAAAAGCAGGTTTTGTCATATGCAGACTGTCTTTGTGAGTGTGTATACCTTTAACTCATGAGAACTTTATGGTGATTATCCTTAGAGCAGTGCTTCTCAACCTTCCTTCTTCTACTACACTGTAAAACAGTTCTTCATAATGTGGTGATTCTTAACCATAAAATTATTTCCTTGCTACCTCATAACTGCTATTCTGCTACTGTTAAGAATTGAAATATAAATATCTGATACGCAAGGTATGTGGTATGGGACCCCATGGGGTCATGATCCACAGATTGAGAACCAATGCCTTAAAGTATAAATTGTCTGAGACTCTACATAAAGTTGGCAATTGCTTGAGTCTGTTAGTTTACTTCATTTATTAACTCTGTTCTCTCAGGTACCACCACCCATAGAATGGTGACAAAAGTGGATGAGGGTAAAACCTATGAAACCTCAACTTTACCCATGGAACTCTAGGCAAACAAGGAATGTTGGGAACAGCAGGAGAAGTCTTTGTCAGGGAAGAACACACTACTTGGTTACTAAGTACCAAATGATCAGTCCAATATATATATATATTAGCAGCAATGGGGTTTGCAGAAAAACAAATAGACTGTAAAATATTATGCTAAGTTAGGCAATCTGGGATCAAAACCATAAATAATACATGTTCTTTCTCATATTAGATCTTAACTCCTACTTCTTTATTTATGTGTATTTCCATGGAGTGTCTGTAGCAGGAAACTAAAAGGCGGCCCAGAAGATGGAAACTTTTATTTTCTATAAAACAGACTGCCATGGTCCAGCTGCAGCCTGGGTACAGATCCTGAGATGGGGAGGGAGCACTGGCACAAAGAAATGAGTTGGTTGATACCAGATGAGTTCCACACAAGGGACCAGCCCTGAATAGCTCCAGCCATCTTTATTTATATATAAAAAACAAGTATATTTTTCTACACTAATAAACAAGTTTTTCCCATCTTCCAATGTTAATCTCCAGCAAAACCAAATATGTTTTTTTTTCTGACTTTTACATCAAAACACCTCTAATTCCAAAATGGCACTTCTCATTTTGCTAGCTTGTACAAATACCAAGCAGGGTACATCCTGTCTTTACAGAGCTAAAGGTGCTAAAACACATAGGCACACATTTTCAAGATCAACATCATTCAAAGCATATTTACAGAAATAGGAGTGATCTGCCTCTGATCCTGTCAGAACTGAATCAGAACAGCTCCTGCGGTCTGAAGTGACAGCTGGCATCCCAGACAAGACCAGAGAAGCACCAGCTCCTGAAGAATTTTAGGAGAAGATATTCAAGAAAAAAAATGGGGTTTCAGATATGATCACATATGCACCACGTATGATTGACAAAATGAGACTAAAGTCGTCAAGAGAATCACTAATATTATGAGAGAAAAGAGTTTGCAGCCCATGTAGTCCCAGCTGTATTCTGTATTGTCCTGAAGTTCACCGATCCTTGCCAAGTGAGACTGTCCCTGTGGGCTTTTGCCTCATCTGGAGATAAGTTGGACAAACACTTATATACTGATTTGAAACTAGGCCACACGGTTTTCAATAATAAACCTTTTAATTAAATTGCGCTAAATGAAATTGCACTAAATAGTATCTATGCTGTATCTAAAACCTAAAAAGTGTTGATTGACGTTGGACTAGCATCTAAAGAATTAGGGTAAATTTGCTGTTAGAATGCTTTGTTCTTGGTCATTTACAGATATCTTCCCTCTTCTCTTGGGTAACATCATGGAAGTGTGATAGTATTCTGTTTTTGTGTATTTCTATACATTTAAAAAATTCCTTTGAGTTTCATGCGGACATTTTTTCTTATTCATTTCATCTTATTAATTCTCATCATGCAAATTCAAAACAAAATAAAAAAAAAGACTAAAATAGAGAAAGTTTTATCCACGAAAGCTACAAAATTTTCTGCTATATTCCTATAGACTATTTAACAATTTGGGTTCCGCTTTAGTTCTATATTTTTTGAGCCATGTGTGAATTGCTTCTTAGAAATACAGGTAAGTTCAATGGCTAGATAAGTTTGGTATGTAATGTGAGGTTGGTCTTGATATTGCTGCTGGATATATCTAGGCCACCCAAAATTTGTCAGTTTTCTTTGGCATCTTGTGTTTAGTTCATGTCTAAAGATTCCCCTTTAAGGGCTACTGTGTTTAAGGCCCGGTATCTAGCTAATGGAGCGTTTTGGAAAGCTGACTGGATTCTGTGGCTTTGGCAAGACCAAGTCTCTAGTTAGTGGAGATGTTTGGAAAACTAACTGGATACTGTGGCTTTGGCCTAAGAATAAATTAATCCTCTGATCAAATCAGGGTCTGCTTTTTTTTTTTTTTTACATTTTAAAATTGTTGAGATTATAAGATTTTCTCTTTCCACTTCCTCCTTTCAAACCCTCCCATGTACTTCAAATTCATATTTTTTCACTAATTGTTATCACATACATAAATGTATGTATATATATATATGTGTGTGTGTGTACAAAATTTTACGCACACACACACACGTTACTTGATATTAATAAGAGACAAATTTATTTTAATTAATGGTTTTACAATCCTCTGGTTTTATGTAGTCACATTATTTAAAAGATGATGACTAGGAAGGTGGATGGCTTAGCAGGTAAGATCCCATGCTGCACAGGCATAAGGACTTGAGTTGGGTCCCCAAAAGCCGTGTAAAGATTCAGCACTCTTTGTGATGGCACATGCCTGTAGCCCTGTGCCACAGTGGGTTGAGAATGAAGGCAGCCTGAAAAACTTGAGCTGCAACTGAGCTGTAGGTTCAGTGAAAGAGTACCCCCATCCCATGAACTCAGAGAAAATTGCTCTGCAGCAAGACTGTTTTCTGGGCTGCACTCTTACCTGCATCCTCATACAGCACACACAAAGATGTTAATATTTTCATCCAAAAACATTGATTTTCAGATTTCAAATTGATTTTCTCTTAAGATTTTGCTTTTGTCCTTTACATATGCCTCACTTATCATACAGACTTTGTAAAGATCATCTTGTCGTACAGATAGGGGTTGTACGCTTTTGAATTTTTAATTCATATGTCATATACTATATCTTCATGTACATTCTTATCTAGAACACTAGTGATCAGAAGTGTTGCAAATACTGATGGGCTTCTTTTGTTTTTCCCTTAGTCACTTATATCAGTGCAAGTTTTTTTTTTTTAATTTGTTCATTTTTTTTCTGTTTGTCTCCTAGAGACTTTTAAATGTGAACTTATCTCCTGAGTAATATATTTTTAAGGTTATTAAAGATTTTTTTTTAAATAAGAGGTATCTGTTTCCCAGTTTTTCCCTTAAGACAATGTATTTCTAATATGATTCCGGATAAAGAAGACTGAAACAAGTCACACTAGGTAAAAATCAACTTGTGTTCTGACAGCAGCTTCCCAGTGGTGACTCCTGGCACACGTGGACTAGCAGGTGCATCACTACATTCTCTGATGCCCAGGTCAGATTGCCTTTTCTGTGTCAACACACTTTCCCTTTGTAAAGGAGATTGGTGAGTATATTTTAAATCCATAAAAATAACCTCACAAATTTTTAGCTATCTGAGCAGTTGCTTTTTGTTTTGTTTTGTTTGTTTTTGTCCAGAGATTAGGACAGGAATGTCTTGGTGGATGCATTTCTCAAAAAATTCACTGTTAATATTGCAAGCTTGTTTATACAAATTCAAGTATTTTATGTTTTTGTGTGAGTTGGTTTGCTGTTATTTACTTTTTATTCTTTAGTGAAAGAAATAATTTTGTCTAAATCATTGTACATGGTGAAGCCTATTTTGTCATTAGGAAATTAACAGTGCTTCATAATTAGATTAGATTTCTGATCTTTATCTTTTTCTATATTTCCCTCCTTAGTTCTTAATAATCTGTTTTTCTCTGTATTCTGGGTATGTTTTCAAGCGTATCCTTCATACTACTAACTTGATTTTCTGTAATCAAATCCAATTGGGATTACATCCAATGTAGATTTTTATTATGACAGTCTTATGTTGCCAGCCCCCAGCACCCCTTACATCTTAACTCAGTTTTTTTCCTTAAGGCTTCTTGCTTCTGTTTCATATAACTCATTTCCTCTTGAATTATTTTGAGGACAACAAGCTGCTACTTGCTTGAAAAAAAAAAAGTCTATTTTTCTTATGAAGGTTATTTTCAAGGATATATTTTCCCATGACTATTAGGCATAATTTCCTTTTTCTTATATTGCAGCAGTAATTCATAGATGCATTTTATTTGCCTTGAATGGGCAGAATGTCTGGCCTCAGGGTAGATGCTGTGTCTCTTAGCTCCAGTTACTATTTATTCGAGTGGTAGGTGGTAGGTGATCCTCTTAAATCTCAGCCCCGAGCACAAGTGTAAGCTTGATTTGCAATTCGTAGAGTAGTTCTATAAACTAAACTCGGATCATCTGCTGCTTCAAGGCTAAGCTTCTCCCGTTCCAGCATTCACTTACTGTTAGAATTCTTTGTACATAAAAAGCAGTATACTATCTAATTTCTTCTCTCCTTCCCCTGTGCTGCCCCTTGCCTATTCAGTTCCCTGCTGCTGAATATAATTTTGGATTAACATAGTTCTACTTAGGTACAAGAGGGAGAGAAGCCAATGCTTGTGGGAGATGGAGCTGTGCACTGTGTTTGGAATTTTTCCATATGTTCTATCCTTCTTGGGAGGTTATTTTGGTCCAGAATGCAGATCATTATGTATATTTTAAACAAGAATGTTTCCTGAGTTATCAAGCAGAATCCATCAAGGGGCACTGCCTTTTCTTCATTTAGGATTATTGCTGAATCACCATACACACTTCAATGGGTCAGTGATAGTGATCCTATCTTAGGTTATCATTTTCAAAGTGAAACTTCAATGTGTTTTAAATTGCCTTAATTGCCTATCAACAAGTAATGTTCAGAAATGCTTCCCCTTGCCCTCTCCCTTCCTCCCTTCTCTATCCTTTCATTTCTTAGTTCTTTCCTTCATTCCTTTTATCCTTTTTTATTTCAAAAAAAAAAAAAAAAACCAACCAAATCTTTGCAATGTTTAAAGGCGTTCTATGCTTTTCTATGGCATTGCACAGTGTCTGCGGGAATTTGCTCAGTCTGCATTTGGAGAGCTGACCAATATCCCTTGCCTAGCTCTCAATATACATAAAGCATTTTTCCATTGTTTTTCCTTCCTTATATCAGTTCCCATCTTTTGTGCCTATTATGGTGGCTCCCACAGGAGGTACATGGAAAACCTTCCATTCTGCGTTTCCACTTATTAAACTGGGAAGCTACTACTCCTCTGCCACAGAAATTCTAAATAATTGTTAAAAAATTGATAAAAAATCAAAGATAATGATGAACAGTCATGCCTGAGAGCACTCATAATCTAATAAAATTAAACATAAAACTGTAGAAATGATGCCTTTTCCCAAAACAATACAAAAATCTCTGTGCATTTAAAGAGGATACTCAGAGCAGTCCAAGTGAAGTGGACTGGCAGAGCTCACAGTGCAGCAGCAGTTGACCATGATAGAGTTTTCTCCTCTGAAAAATCAAGACTGTAAGGGAAACATATTCCTACTGTCCTTCCAGGGAAGGAACCTGGAAAAAGCAACATTGACTGCCTCAAGAACAAGAGCAGACCAAGCTCACACAGAAAAAAAATAACAAGGAAGCCTTTCCACAGAGATGTGTGAACTCAGAAGATGAGGGGTGGATTGATGATTAAAATTTCCTGCCCACCTGAAGATCAACTTCTGTATCAAAATATAAACCAAACTGGCAATTTACTGAAAAGGCCACATAAAAAAATCAACAGATAAAAGTCTTCACACCAGACTAATCTAAAAACTAACTGAAAATATGCATGAGAATCTTTAGATAACATATCACACATACACAAAATCACGCAATTTTTTTTAGATTGAGAAAATGTATGTATATATGTATATATAAAAATATATTATGTGTGTTTATGCACTTTTAAGTGTTTATAAATCCATCCATACATAAAATAATAATCTACAATAATCTTGAAATTTGATCTTGCTCAGCAGCAGGGATCCCACACCTGCACTCCTGTCCCTGAGGTGGGGA
Organism: Alexandromys fortis; assembly: GCF_014885135.2. NCBI lineage: Eukaryota > Metazoa > Chordata > Mammalia > Rodentia > Cricetidae > Alexandromys > Alexandromys fortis. The sequence continues at coordinate 7,634,174 of NW_026067957.1, read as the reverse complement.
AAAATATATTCTGGCCGCAAAGCAGAAGAGATTCTTGGAATTGATTGATTCTTAAATTATGGCTGTTAAGCACCTGATTTCCTGAATATACAGAATAACTTACACTGGTTGAAGCTATGAGAGTTATTTTACTGCAACACATCTCCAGAGTAATCGTGCAAGTGCAGAGGTGGACCAGTCGAGCAGCAGTCTAAGAATCTTAGAACTACAGTGCATTTCTTTAGCTCTTATAAAAAACCTCGAATTACAATTCCTATATTAAATTATTATTTAAAATACCTGTTGGGGCTTAAAGATGAGTATAAAAATTGGGAATATTTGCTGTAACTTGGTGTGAAATCAATGATATCTGATTAACAGCCACTAACACCGAGAAGTAAAATACATACATTTTCATTTGAAATTATCTGGATTGAGCTATTTTTTTTTTTCAAGACAGGGTTTCTCTGTAGCTTTGGAGTCTGTCCTGGAACTAGCTCTTGTAGACCAGGCTGGTCTCGAACTCACAGAGATCCTCCTGCCTCTGCCTCCCGAGTGCTGGGATTAAAGGCGTGCGCCACCACCGCCCGGCTTTGAGCTATCTTTTTACAATTGAATTGATCAATTCAATTTCCTCCTTTTTATACCTGAGAAGGGCATACAGAGTACAAAGTGGCTGCATGGCTCTAAAACATAAAGTGAGGAGAAGAAAGATAAGAGCAAATCCTTACTGTGAGGTTTTAAGTATAGCTTGGCTCTAAATCGATCTCAACTTGAAGGCCTCAACTTGGAGTTTGATATATAGCAAAGCCTGTTGTTTAGTGAATTTTGATATAAATTTGATTAGCAGTTTTGCCAAATATGTTATATAAATACTGCCCTTCCGACTGAAGTTAATGGTAGGTCAGTTGGTGGGTCACTTATACGCAGACTTGCTATATAGCCAATGCTGGGCACATTATCCTGCTGCCTCACACTCTTGAGTGCTGTTGATTATTGGCATACACTGCCACATCCAGATCTACTATAGTTTTAATTGAGTATTTAGATGATAGTTTTCACTTCTTCATTATCATGTTAATCATACTGCCTTGTATTTTCTTACTTGACAGGACAATAGAATTTACATCATATTTGCAATAAATTGCATTTTAGATATATTGTTGCATAAGTGGGTACTAGTAACAAAAAACAGTAGTGATTCTTCTCCCAAACTAGAAGTTTTTCTGCTATTACTTGCTTTTCATATAACAATAAAAGTTTCATTAATTAACAAATAATATGTTTTGTTATTACTATTTTAACATTTATATGTTTAGTTAAGTATAATGAAAATAAATTCCTTCCCCCCACACTTGCAATTTCTTTGTTTAAATTGAGATTCCTAGCCCATACTATCCCCTCTTTTATGCAGATCCTTTTTTTATACCTGCATGGTAGGTCTTTCAAAAACAAGTCCTTCAATTTTCAATTGTTTGGAAAAGCTTTGTTTCTTTCATTTTTGAAGGATAATTTCACAGGATACAGAATTATGTTGATCCATTTTTCTCTTAATACCTTAAATATTTTATTCTTATTATGTTTACATATTTCTGAATTTATGTAAATATTTTCATTTTATAAATTTTTTAATTTGTGTATGTTTGTTTCTATATGCATCATAAGTATGCCTGTCACACCTGGTAGAAAGAAGAAAGCACTGAATCCTCTGGAACTGGAGTTACAAAAGACAATGAACCTCCATGTAGGAACTGGGCATTCTCTGAAGAAGATGAACCACCCCCTCATCCCATGTATTTTTTATTATTTCCAAATGCTTAAGCAGTGATTCTGTTTCTCAGCCTGTAGTCACACTCTTTTGTCATACCTCTATATCTAAAATATTTGTATTATGAGTCATAACAGTAGTAAATTTGCAGTTATGAAGAAGCAATGAAAATAGTTTTGTGTTTGGTGGATCACTACAACATGAGGAACTTTATTAAAGGGTCATGGTAGGAGAAAGGTTGAGTACCACTGGCTTAAAGATTTCCCAGTTCCTGGTTTCATCTAATATTATTGTCTTTATCTTTTCAGGATTATTCATGAGATGTTTATCACATGCAGTTTTATTAAAATTGTTGTTAAGCTATTGTTACTGTTATCATGCTTCTCTTTGTTTAAGAAGAAAAGAATTTTCTTCTTAGTAATGACAAAGAAAAAAAAGAAGCCATTAATTTTAAAGAAAGATAGGAATTTAGAGCCAAAAAAAGAAAAGGGAAATTATGTAATTACATTATTCTCAAAAAATAAAAATAATGATGTAAAAAAGGAAAAAAAGTCCATTTAAAAATAACCTAACTAGTATATATTTAATTTTTTTTTGTCTAGATTCATATAGGACATATGTAAGCTACTATCTACAAGGAAAGCAGTCATATAAAAAGAATTAGCAATAACACAGAAAAGTAATCTCCATCAGGTTGAAGCACTCCTATAAAAATAACCTTTTTAATCTGAGTGTTTTCTGTCTGCTTTAAATTTGCAGTGACATTCATTGTAAAGTGTGTTTTGCAAAGCGTGCGGAATGATACAGTTGATACCGTTTATTTCATGTTTTAGTTAATGAGATATCATCTAAAGTTAATTTCCTCTCAAAATTTCCAGGAATAAAAAAAAAAATGGGTAGCTTTTGCTAACATCTTTTTTTATTATTTATTTTTTATTGGTAACAGAAAGAAAAGTGCTGGGAAACATGATCACAGCTACACAGAGATTTGATTTTTTTTTTTTTTTTGCAAATGTTTTCTAAGAGTAGTTTCCATCCAGCGGTATGCTGTGTAGAAAAGTAAATAAAATACAGCCTTGTAACCATCTGGCGAGAATGAAGCTGTTCTAAAGAAGACACTGGAGACTGTTGAAACAATGAACCCACAAACATTGAAATTTCTCAGTAGTCTCATGCTGGGAGAAGGAAGAGGCAAACTTTGAGCTGGCAGCCAGAGGAAGAGGAACTTGTTCCCTTCACTATAGCCACAAATAGTATCTTGGGGTTACACTAACCAAGGAAGTGAAAGATCTATTTGACAAGAACTTTAAGGCTTTGAAGAAAGAAATTGAAGAGGATACCAGAAAATGGAAGGATCTTCCTTGCTCTTGGATGGGTAGGATCAACATAGTAAAAATGGCAGTTCTACCAAAGGCAAAATACAAATTCAATGCAATCCCTATCAAAATCCCAACAAAATTCTTCACAGAACTTGAGAGAACAATAATCAACTTTATATAGAAAAACAAAACAACAACAAAAAAAAAACAGGATAGCCAAAACAATTCTATACAATAAAGGAACTTCCGGAGGCATTACCATCCCTGACTTCAAACTCTATTACAGAGCTACAGTAATGAAAACAGCTTGGTATTGGCATAAAAACAGAGACATTCACCAAAGGAATCAAATGGAAGACTCGGATATTAACATACAAACCAATGAACACCTGACTTTCGACAAGGGAGCTAAAGGTATACAATGGAAGAAAGAAAGCATCTTCAACAAGTTCTGCTGCCAAAACTGGATGTCAATCTGTAGAAGAATGAAAATAGATCCATATCTCTCACCATGAACAAAACTCAAGTCCAAATGGATCAAAGACCTCAATATAAACCCGACCACACTGAACATGGTATAAGAGAAAGTGGGAAGTAGACTGCAACACATTAGCACAGGACACCACCTCCTACATATAACCCCCACAGCACACACAACAAAAGCAACAGTGAATAAATGGGACCTCCTGAAACTGAGAAGCTTCTGTAAAGCAAAGGACATTGTCATTAAGACAAAAAGGCTACCTACTGATTGGGAGAAGATCTTCACCAACCCGCATCAGACAAAGGTCTGATCTCCAAAATATATAAAGAACTCAAGAAACTGGACATGAAAATTTTGCTAACATCTTTAATAAAAATCGAATATCAGTGAAGTCCCACAGAGTTTCTTTAAACCTATGTGTTTAGATAGCAATATCTAGCTGTAAGAGCTTTTAAGTTGCCCCTTCCTCAATACACTGGACACAAATGTGGATAATACTATACAGTATCAACCAAATGTAAAGACAGTTAACATATTGTTTCCTCTGTGTTAAGGAAAAATTCTTAGGTTAGTTTACTCTTAATTTGAAGAACAGAGTCGGTTTTTTCATCAACAAATTCAGTAATGACATTTTAAATATCTGCAATATATTTATTGGTTTCTTCTAACTCTCATTTATTCTGTTTAGATAATTTACATGTATGGTCACTTGTTACTCTAATTGTTTTAGATACGTAATTAAATATTTCAAAAGTTAAAATGCAGAACACTCATGTTTCATAATGATGCCTTTGGCGTTCTGGAAATGAAGGACAGCCAAGAAGGTTAAGTTTTGTTTTACAATATCTGGTAGTTATGCTGAGAGAATCAAAGCTTGCCACTTAAACAATATGAAGATGTATTTCTGGATCTAGAGCTCTAACTAGATACCTCTCATCACCAAATGAAGTTTCCAGTGCCAGGAATGGGTTACATTTAATTGAGCTGTTTGACAAAGGGTCCCTCAGGGGCACCCCCAAAAAACTCAGGTGGTTACTAAGAGTATTTGTTGAACTCCGCCATCTGAGAGTAGGGCTCTGTTGCTAAAGACATCTACACTACTTATTGAACACAGAGAAGTTGAACTAGTGCCCACCTTGAGCCTCCATCCTTGTGGAGTAGTGTTCATAGTTCTTGAAGGTAGTCTGTATGCCACCAAAGGAGACATGTACATACCAACCCAGCTATAAAGTCTTCAGTCTACAATGATCACCTGCCTGTAAGATGGTCTGGTGTAACAGTAGCATAAGTCTTGTGAGAGTAACCAACCAATAATTGATTGGATTTTAATGACTGCTCCATGAGTTGGAACCCATTCATAATTTTTTTTTAGTTAGACATAAACATGGCCAGCTAAACCAGTGACCTAGCTGAAAGCCAAATACTGCTGTTCTGCTAAAGGAATGTAGCTATAAAATGAATTCTAATGACATTCTACTGCATTCCTAGATTAACAGCTTGCTCATTTATGATCAGAGAAAGCTTCATTCTACATTAGAGGAGAATATATTCAAACCCACAACTAGACATTGTGCACAGAGTGAGAGACCTTGGAATACTGTCACTCACATCTCAGAGAACAAAATAGAGGAGGAAGTAGAAAGATTCTTAGAGTCAAATGGATGAAGGGCCCTAAAGAAGCAAGGTAGGATAGGGACATATATGAACTCAGACAACATGACAGCATACATTGTGGCTTACATGGGTCTGTGCCAGACAGAATCCCAGAATTGTGAGGGGACATGGACACAAGACTGCATCCACAACCTAAAATCTATACTCATTGATAACTACTCACAAATGAAAACTCAGTTCTCTCAAATTTGGTCTCACTGGGGACACAAGCCAGTCTTAAGGGCAGGGCCCATGCCTAGCAGTAAATAATAAACACAAAATGAACTTAATGACATCTTTGGTGGTTCTTTGTCTCATAATGTTCAGTCTGTTCTTTCAATATATTTCTTTCTTTAATCTTGCAGGTTTCTCTGTTTTTTTTTATTTTTATGGGATTCCTGTGTATATAAATATATGTGGCTCATGCTTTCTGTTTGTCTCTTTTTGTTTGTTGTGTTATATTCTAGTTTGTTTGTTGTTTCTTTGTTTTACGTATTTATTTTTCTTTGTATACCAGTTGTTTTCTATCTGTGGAGGTTTCCTTTGTTTCCGAGTATGTGGTCAATTTTTGAGAAGGTTCCATGAGCTGCAGAGAAGAAGGTATATTCTTTCCTATTTGGGTGGAGTGTTCTTTAGATGTCTGTTAAGTCCATTTGCTTCATTACCTCCAATAATTCTCTTAATTCTCTATTAGGTTTCTGTCTGATTGACCTGTCCATTGGAGAGAGAGGTGTGTTGAAGTCTCCTACTACTAGTGTGTGTGGTTTAATGTCTGCCTTCAGTTCTAGTAATATTTCTTTTAGATAAGTGGGTGCTTTTGTTTGTATTAGGGGCGTAGATATTCAGGATTGATATGTCATCTTGATGAATTGTTCCTGTTATAAGTATAAAGTGTCCATCTCGATCTCTTCTGACTGATGTTAGTTTGAAGTCAGTTTTGTTAGAAATTTATATGGCCACACGTGCTTTTTTCTTAGGACCATTTGCTTGAAAGACCTTTTCCCAACCCTTTATTCTGAGTAGATGCCTGTCTTTTTGATTGAGATGTGTTTCTTGCAAACAGCAGATTGTTGGATCCTGTTTTCGTATCCAGTCTCTTACCCTGTGCCTTTTTTTAGGTGAATTGAGACCATTAATATTAAGTGATATTAATGACCAGTGGTTGTTTACTCCAGTTATTCTTATTGTTTTTTTTTTTTTTTTTTTTTTTTTTTGTATTAGAGTGTGTGTGTCTCCCTTCTTTGAGTTGTGCTGGTGAAGGGTTGCTAGATGCCTGAGTTGTTGTAGGCAGTGTTGGCAATGTTGGATTCCTTGGGTTGCGATTTTCCTTCTATTACCTTCTGTAGGGCTGGATTTCTGGCTACATATTGTTTAAATTTGTTCTTATCCTGGAATGTCTTGTTTTCTCCATTGATAGTGAATGATAGCTTGGCTAGGTATAGTAGTGTGGGTTGGCATCCATGGTCTCTTAGTTTTTGAAGAACCTCTATCCAGGACCTCCTGGCTTTCATGGTTTCCATAGAGAAGTCAGGTGTAAGTCTGATCGGTTTACCTTTATAAGTTACTTGGCCTTTTTTCTTTGCAGCTCTTAATATTCTTTCTTTCACCTGTATATTCTGTGTTTTGATTATTATATGGCGAGGGGATGTTTTTCTTTGATCCAGTCTGTTTGGTGTTCTGTATGCTTCTTGGATATTCAAAGGAATATCTTTCTTTATGTTGGGAAAGTTTTCTTCCATAATTTTGTTAAAAATATTTTCTGGGCCTTTGAGCTGTGATTCTTCTCCTTCTTCTATTCCTATTATTCTTAGATTTTGTCTTTTTATTGTGTCCCATATTTCCTGAATGTTTTGTGATGAGAATTTGTTGTCTTTGCTGTTTTCTTTGATCAGTGCGTTTATTTTCTGTATGGTTTCTTCAGAATCTGAGATTCTTTCTTCTATTTCTTGTATTCTATTGATTATGCTTGTTTCTGTAGGCTCTGTTCGTTGACCTGGATTTTCCATATCCAGCTGGTGCTCAGTTTGTGTTTTCTTCCTTGCTTCCCTTTCAGTTTTCAATTCTTGAACTGTTTCCATTAACCTGTTTGTTTGTTTTTTCTTGGTTTCCCAGGGTATCATGTACGTATTTACTCATTTCTTCAAACTTTTGGTTATACTTCTCATTCATTTCTATAAGGGCATTTTTCACATGTTGTTTAATGGACTCTATTGCCTTCATAAAGTCAATTTTTTCCACTTCTTCCATAGTCCATCTGTTGTAAGATCATTGGGTTCTGGTGTTTTCATGTTTTTTTTTTTTTTTCTTTCGGATTATTGGGTGAATTCTTGCCTTGGCGCCTGCCTATCTTCTCCTATCGAAGCTATCTAATGGGTCTTTTAAAACCGGATCAGGTTTCCCTTTTGGCCAGGGGCTCCTCTTACAAAATGCTGTTGCTCTGTTTCCTGGCTCCTGCCAGGGGCCAAGTTCCCTCTTGCCCCTCAGAAGGGTCTTCAGGAACAGGACCAGGCTCCCTGTTAGTCAGGGATCTCGCCAACCAAAGGCCTAGCTCTTTGCTTTGATTGTAGTGGGGCGATCTGCTCTTGGTGATGTGTGCTGGTCCCCGCTGTCTGATGCCGCCTGCTCTGGTCTGCTCCCGCCTGCACTGGTGCTCTCGCCCAGCCTGGGCCTGCGCCGCTGGTCTGCCCGAGAATTATTATTTAAGAAGCAAAAAGAATATAATTTTCCAAGTGCTAAGTTAGAGCCAGAAGACACAAAATTAGTTCTTATTTTTTAATTTGAGGGAAAGAACAGAGATGAGCAAAGACAGTGCCTATAATTTCTATTTAGATAAGAATTATTTCTTGTGTAAGTCATGCAATTTTAAAGATAGAACACATTAGAATAAATTAAATCAAGATTTTAAAATCAGAATTTGACCATTCCAAAATAAAAAGCAAGAGCCAAACCTTTGTACATGGAAATGAGATATATTGTTTTAAATGTATTTCTTAATCCTACTTTTTTTTTTACAGAATAATTTTTGCATCTCTACTAGCTAATGTGAATCTTGGGAAGGCTTAGTGAAGGAAACAGCAACCTAAAGGAGCTTTATTCTGAGTGGTTACTTAAGAGTTGAAATTTGGAATAACAAAGTAGAAACAAATATGAAGCTTCTCCAAATCTGGAGCAAGATTTTGAGGTCAGTGCTTCATGAAAGACCATGAAGAGAGGACAGTGACAGCAACCATTTCCTATCATCTCATAACCTTTGCAGTGCTAATACTGAAAATACCCTGAAGATGTAAATCATTGATTCAAATTAGCAGTTTTAGTTTTTATTTATTCTTTCTTAAAATTTTCATATCACCTCAAATGGCTTTTTTCTCTTCCTTTTCTGTAATTATAACCCGTGTTTTTCCTGTAACTCAGAAAACAAGCTTTATGATGAAGTATAAAAATTCCCCTTATATCAAACCAAGAGTTTCCAACAAGTCTAGAAGAAGAAACCAGGGAACAACTCTTTTTTTTTTTTTTTTATTATTCTGATCACATTTTTGAACACATGGTAACAGAGGGGTATTCCAGAGTCTTTTCTTTGGTTTTACTTAGCTCAAGTTAAATCTTCCCATGGTATCTCTTTTAAATAAGTTTTGGTTTTAAAATCAGGTCTTAGAATATCTTTCTATTTTATCTCTATTCTTTGAAAAATAAGTTTAAAAATTCATAACTAGGTGCTCACATTTATGAAAACACTGGTGATTTTTACAATTCATGTAAAACATCTTTTCTGTGTCCAGTAGGGCAAGCACGCAAGCCAGATGCAGAGACCTGACATCTTCCAAAAAACCGTATTCAACTTTTAGTGACTTCCTTATCTGCTGCTCACTGTGGCCTTTGTTTTTTTCTTTCTAGGGGATTTTCTCTATTATCCATCTTGTCTATCCTTTAAGTTGAAGGTGAAGAAAATGTATCCTTTGTGGAATGCAGTTTTTTTTCTTTTTAATTTATTTTATTTCATACAATACATCCCAATCGCAGGCTCCCCTCCTACCACACCTCTTAGTGTCCCTTCCTTCCCTGTTCCCCAAATAGACTGCTATTTCCCTTCAGACATTAGCAGTTATCCCAGGGATATCAAATAAACATGACCCAAGATGCTCTAAGGCTAGACACAAAGTATCACATCAAGGTGGAAGAGGCAAGCCTGGAAAAGAAAAAGTATCCCAAAAGAGGAAAAAGAGTCAGAGACACCTACATTCCCACTGACAGGAGTCCCACAAAACCCTCAACCTAACAACCACATTATACCCATGCAGGCTCCGTGGTTGCCAGGCAGCTTTCTTAAATTGTTCCTGTCTTTACTTCAGGAATCAAGGTAACTTTAAAACATTTTTCTTCTCTTTTCTAGATTATAATATAATAAGACCATTTTCCTTCCCTCTTTTCTATCTTCATACTCTCCCACATATAAATTTTTCTCACTTTATTGTCCCCTTTTAAATGAATTATTGTTACACACAGACACATAAACACACACAAACACTCATTACATGATAATGTGGGATGCTTCTTCAGTCCCACACACAAACCACAGGCAACTAAGAAATGATTTATGCTTTTAATCTTTACAATTTATTTCAATTTATTTAGTACAATTTGTTCAGCCTTTATCTTTTTCAAAACCTCAGATAGGATTGCCATTTAATAAATAAAAGTTGCTAATGGGAATCCATTTTATTTACTCACTCTAAATATTTATTTACTATTTAATATATGTTCAGTAATGCATAAACTGTGAGTCACTTTAAAATTTTAGAATAGGGCTAGAAAGATGGCTCAGCAGTTAGCGCTTGTTCTTGCAGAAGACCTTGGATCCATTCCCAGCACCTATATGGAGGCTCACAACCAACTGTAACTACAGTTCCAGGGTCTCTGACACATTCTGCTGATGTCTGTGGACACAAGGCAGACATGTGGTGTACATATGTACATTCTGCCAAAATATTCATGAACATAAAATGATAGTAAAGAAATCTAAGGAATAAGCAGGGAAAGCTCCATGTTTATTCCCTTTATGGTTAAATCACCTTTGCTGCTTAATATTCTCATTTATGTTCTCAATGTTTTGATCTGAGGACATCTAGTTTTCACCACCTTTTCATATTCCAGAATTTTTGAAATAGTCCATATTCTTTTATTTCAGTCTAAAAATTAGCCAGTTCTAATCCCAACTAGTCCACCAGCTTCTACAGAAATGGTTGGTTTACTTGGCCTATATCCAGCCTGAGAGATGTGTTCTGGTGTATCATGCCTGCCGCTGCTGTGCCTTTCCAGTCCTGTCAACCACATATGGCTGCTGAAGAAGGCTGTGGACTGGAACAATCTATCCACAGTGTACTTTACGTTTTATATTCTGGAAAGGTCATTGTCCTGATCTAGAACAGGATTATTCTATTCTTCCATAAACTAAAGCGCAGGCTTTGTAGCCTCTCTGAAACTTAGTGCACAACTTTCTCTTTCTGTTATGCTTTTTCCATCCCCCAAAACTCCATATTGACTCAAATCTTCTATTTGCCTAGATTATCGAACACAAAACCCATATCTGCATTGCCCTTCTCTCAATCCTTAAAAAGATCATATCTCAATATGGCATTCAGTCGATCCACTAATACTTCATACAGTTTCTAGGTTACAAAGTTTCTGCATTCTCTTCTCTTCATGTCATCCTTTATATTTCTATTTCTTTCATGTCTGCCTTATCTGCAACTCTTAACATACTGTCTTCTCCTTGATCCATTCAATAGGTTTTCCCCTGTGTTTTCTCCATCTTAAATTTAACTTGAGTTTTGTCCAATATTTCTATTTCTTTAGTGTGCTTAGTTTTTAAATTCTGAGTAATCTTTCTTATTTTATTCAGTCGCTTACGTGCATTTTTTCTGAACTTACTTTGCAAGTGTCCTCAATTAAATTCACTCTGGTGAATTCATGGCCTCTTTAAAGTAGTTTGGCATCTATCATCTATCTATCTATCTATCTATCTATCTATCTATCTATCTATCTATCTATCTATCTATCAATCTATCTATCTATCTATCTATCTATCTATCTATCTATCTACCATCTATCATATATCTATCTACCTCTCTCTCTCTTACTCTCTCTCTCTGTTTGTTTTTTAGATTTAGAAACTTTTAGATTCTGTGTCCTAATGTTAGTATATGTGAAAAATCTTTAGGGAGGAACATATTATTTTGGACTTTCATGTTCGCTGTATTTCTGCACTGATACCTGGATGTCTAGATTTATTTCCTTGGTTGTGTGACAGCTATGGCCTGCCTATGATGAATTGAAGTTTGGTTTTCTTTTGTCTTTTGAAAAATATTGTTGGTTTCAGATCATGCAGGAGGGGAGTTCAGAGTAGTGTTTTGTGTCGTCAGTGCTGAATGTTGGACAGCCTGGGGTGACTGCATTTCATTGGTAACTGTTTGTTGTGAATGTTTTAGGGGTGTTATGAAATTGCTTGGTGGAGGTAAAAGAAAGCTCACTTATCTGACTCACCCCTCTGTGGTTGCTTTGGCATTGAAAGAAGGCAAGATCAGAGATTGGGCAGACTCACTAAAACAGAAAAACATCTCATCAATTTTTTTCTGGCTGGGTTTGGGCATGATGGTCTAGGTTCAGCCTCTTTCTTAGCTCTCCTTTATGGAACCTGGTTAACTCACACCCCCAAACAATGGTTTCTTCATGCCCAATTCTCTTAGTAACTTGTCCTTCCTCTCCTTTTCTTTTACAGTGATTTTATCCAGTAATACCTATCTCTCCATCACTGTCTACTGGTGCCTGAGATTCATGTCAATCTCAGATTGTGATAATCAAATGTTCCTATTGGTTTGTATGAGTCAGATCATCAAGGAATGCCTTTATTCATATTTTCTCTAGGAGAGAATTATAGTTGATATAAACATCAATAATAGCTTCTAAATCACTCTGTATTTATAGTTTCATGAGCCATGTGTGAAAGGTTTCTTTCATTGCTCACTTAAGTCTTTCCCAATTGAAGAAATCCTGGAACCTTAGAAGTGTGGGTAAACTTGGAAATAAGTAACCATGGTGCACAATGGCATTGACAAGATGAGTCAGCTTCAGAAAAAGTTGTCATCTCCAGAAATATCTGTGTTTTGGCTCACATTGACCATGGAAAATCTACCATTGCTGATCGTCTCCTATCTAGTAATGGAATTATCTCCAGTCATCTGGTAGGAAAGTAAAGAAATGGACAGCAGAGAGGATGAACAGATCAAAGGGATCACCATGAAATCCAGCACCTTTTTGCTACATTATACAGATGGTAATGAGGAATACCTGATAAATCTGATAAACTCTCCTAGACATGCGGATTTTTCCTCAGAAGTATCAACAGTGTTTCACATTTGTGATGGATGCATCTTTGTGGTGGAAGCTGTGGAGGGTCTGTTCACAGACACAGGCAGTTCTGCAACAAGCCTGGCTTAAAAACATCCATCTTGTTTTAGTGATAAATAACATAGATCACCCGATAGTGAAGGTAAAATTCACCCCACACAAAGACTAACCTCACCTCAAGAATATTTTAGGACAGATGAACGCATTTACAGGAACTATTTTTACTTTTAAAGACCATAACACAGAGCAGAGAGAGAACCCTAGGTGAAGACACACTCTGCAAAGGAGATGAGGTGCATGACTGGATCCCTGGCTTGGAGGACGCTGACGACTCTCAACCACACTTTTCCCCCCAGCAGTACAATCTGGTCTGTACCAGTGCGATAGCTGGCTGCTGCTTTGAAACTGAGCACTTTGCCAGAATCCATCGTCGAAAAATTAGCATCAAGAAGGAAGTTCTTTTGAAGATCCTGTGGGGAGATCATTATACAAGTATGAAAGCTAAGAATATTATGAAAGTTGATCAGGCCCAAGGAAAGAAACCTTTATTTGTACAGTTAATCCTGGAAAATATTTGTAGTTTGTATGATAAGGTCTTGAAAAATGACGAAAAAAACTTAAAAAAATATAAAAAAGCAAAAAAAAAACTTGATAAATTTGTGACTTCTTTAGGATTAAAAATTGGAGTCCATGAGTCTAAGTCCAGATAAATGCCATTTGTAGCCAGTGGCTCCGCATATCTCACACTCTTCTCACTATGGTGCATCAGAAACTGCACATGGTCACAGACATCTGAGTCTCTTCCACTGGAAACCCAGGCCCAGAAAGCAGCCTTTATGATATACAGAAATGACAAGGTGACAGGCATGACAAGCTGAACTCCTCAAAAGGATATGTCAGGTTTGAGCAAGAAATTACCATTAAAATGTTAAATTGTCAAAATGTACAAATTTATTCTTATTGTATAGGTGATTCTTGGGCACTAAAGACAATGATCAGGCCCCTGGGACTTAGAAGAGTGATCCATGATGACCATGGGTGTCATTTCTTTGCATTACTTTTCTTGCTGACCTGGGATGAAGTAATATGAGCAGGTCTAATGAGGAAGTTACAAAAGCATTGAATTATAATATAAGTAGTGAATAGTTATAAAAACTTTAAAATAAGTAATAATTACTTATAAAACTATAAAATAAGTAAAATAAAATAAAATTTGTTTTATAAAATATTATTTATAAATTTAAAATTATTTATAAAATAAAATTATTACTTATAAGAACTATAAATAAGTGATGAATAATTTAAAAATATTTAATTTTAAGGAGTTTTGTGAATGGTGTCTTTTCCTCCTTTCCCTCAAAGACATGGTTTCTTTCTTGGTTTAATGATGTTGCTATACATTTTTCACCCTAACATCTCTTTTCTTTCCCTTAAGCAAAAATTGGATCCTTTTTGTTTACTTAAAGGTATTTTATAAACACAACAAGAACAACTTACAATGTTTTTCTGTTAAGTTTTCAACAGATTTAGAGCATACGAGGATAGATTATATATAAAAATTAAAGACAAAAAAATAATCCACTAAGCAAGTGTGGTTTGTTAGTATCTAGAACTGAGAAAGAGCCATGAAGCAGGAGGATGCACTGACTGGAAACAATAAATAATAAAATAGTCATTTCTTTGAGAAGCCTCCTAGCTTCTTACTGACCTGTAAAACCAGAATAGTTGATGACTGTTTTTTTTTTTAAATCTTGTAATCTTTTTCCTTGAAACATCTGTTAATTTATTATTTGTTTCTAAGATTGTGGTAATGTTAATTTCAGTATTCCATTGCCATAACAAATCACATTCCCACAAATTCATTACTATGGTAGTCACATACGGTTCCAATTCTTTTCTCTGTCCTTCTGGGCCTACATTTGACCCATCTCTCACTCTGCTTTACCTCAGATAAAATTCCAATCTCTAAAAACTGAACATTTACATCCTGAAGAGGTGAATTTGGATGTGATGATTCTGATAAAATTACTGTTAATTCCATACCTGTGTCTACTAGATATTCAATGACAATATAATTTATTCATATTTTTAATTTAAGTCTTTTTACATTTAAAGAATTTTCCAAAATTCTCTATGGTTTTTTCCCGCTCTCTTCTATTATCCAAATCTATTCTATTATCCAAAGTAGTATTTCTTTTTACAATAGGCCTTAGATTCTTTTTTTTCCTAGAGAGGGTTTCCCAGTGGATAAGAAGCCAGTCCTGGAACTCATTTTGTAGACCAAGCTGGCTTCGAACTCACACAGATCCATCTGCCTCTGCCTCCCAAGTGCTGGGATTTTTTTAACTGCTCTGGGAAAAAAGTTTCCTCTTTGATAGTAGGAAATGACTGAACCAGATTTGGCATAGGAGCCTCTCATGTAGTTTCCTGAAGGCAAAGGATGACTTTGAATATCCCTCGTTGACCTTCAGTCATTAGTTCAATGCCTACCTTTGCCACATCTCCTGCATAATCCAGAAAGGAGGGGTTATCTGAATAGTTTATGCTTAGAAAAATCATTGTTTCTAGAAATGCCCTTCTTATCACCCGTTCTAAAGTGACCCTGGTTTGCCACAACTGAAACACTTGACATTCCTATATTTCTTCAAACCTCTGGAAATCAACTCTTTGTTCCAAATATCATCATGGTCATGAGATTCAATTGTATCTCAGATTCATTCCTCCAAAGATTCCAACCTAGTTTTTAATGGCCTAATAATCCTTTTGCATTGAGAATTAGAATTTTCAAAAGCCAGAGATTCAGTTATTATTTTTCTAGCTTTTGAATTTGGAATCATTCTATTAACTACTAAAATCAATCTTTGTAAGAAAACATAAAGTCTTTTTTTGGGGGGGTTCTGCATAACTTTAGTAAATTATTCAATTTTCTGTCCTATTTCTTCAGTTCTGTTCTTAGCATTAAAAGCTACTGTGTACCATAAATCATTGGTGTGGTCATCATATACAGATTGCCATTCTATAGTAGCATAATTCTTTTCTCCAAGAATTTGATCTTGGGTGATTTACATACCTCTAAATTTACTCTCTTCAGTAATCTTAGCCTATTTTATTAACTATTGTACTTGTGGATGAGGAGTTAAAACACCTTTAATCAATTTATCCAGTCTCTAGGGATTCTATTGCAAACTGACCTCGAGTTTAATATTTGTGTCACAAAAAGGGAATGCATACCATATGAGACTATTGCTTCCTTGAATCTCCTTAAATCTAACTTTGGCACAGGAGTCCAGTTAGTTGTAATAGAGCTGCCACCATTTGTCAATTCCCTTTAAGTTACTAGATGTGTTAAGGTTGGTTGTTTGCAAAACTTAGGCAGGAGCAGCCTTTATTCTTATAATGCCACTCTGAAATTGGTTCTCCATTCAAATTCTTTGTCTGAGTTTAAATACGTCTTTGATCTGTTTTATCAGGTTTTGCCAAGGACAGACAGTATTTTAGCACTTAGATTAACAACTTTTTCAGTAATACAATAAAAATGAAAATCCTGATGTTTACAATTGACTAACATAAATCCCATCTAAATCATATATCCTCTTATTTAATCATTCCATTTTCAATCTGTCAAGCATAGTACAGTACAGAAATACTAATACCTCTAATGTAATGGTGTGTCCCAGTTTTTTTTCTTTCTTTTTTTTGTTGAGAATAAGAAAAAAAAAGTTTCCGCATCCTCCCAGCCTCCCATTTCCTTCCCCCCTCCCCCCTCTCTTCTCCCCCTCCCCCCACTCCTCTCCCCCTCCCTCTCCTATCCAAAGAGCAGTCATGGTTCCCTGCCCTGTGGAAAGTCCAAGGTCCTCCCCCCTCCGTCCATGTCTAGGAAGGTGAACATCCAAACTGGCTAGGCTCCCACCAAGCCAGAACATGAAGTAGGATCAAA
>NW_026067957.1:7595429-7613042 GCF_014885135.2 Alexandromys fortis | reverse complement strand
TTTTTTTTTCCCCATATGAAGCTGAGTGTTATTCTTTTGAGGACTGTAAAGAATTGTGTTGAGATTTTGATGGGGATTGTGTTGAGTCTATAGATTGCTTTTGTAAGATTGCCATTTTTATTATATTGATCCTTCCTATCTAAGGATATGAGAGATGTTTCCATTTTCTGATATCTTCTTCAATTCTTTCTTTAAAGACTTACGGCTCTTGTCGTACAGGTCTTTCGCTTGTTTTGTTAGTTATTACAAGATATTTTATATTATTTTTGACTATTGTAAAGGGCGATGTTTCTCTGATTTCTTCCTATGCCCATTTAATGTTTGTATATAGAAACACTGCTGATTTTATTGAGTTAATTTTGTATCCTGACACATTATTGAAGGTGTTTATAAGCTGTAGGAGATTACTCACTGGTAGACTGTTAGGAATTACTATCGTATCATCTTCAAATAGTGAAAGTTTGACTTCTTCCTTTCCAATTTGTATCACTTTGATCTCATATTGTCGTCCTATTTTTTTAGCTAGAACTTCAACATTGTATTGAATGGATATGGAGAGAATGGGCAGCCTTCTTTTGTTCATGATTTTAGTAGAATTGCTTTGAGTTTCTTTTCATTTAATTTGAGATTAGCTGTTGGCTTGCTGGAAATTGCCTTTTTATGTTTAGGTATGTTCCTTGTATCACTGATTTTTTCCAAGACCTTTTTTATGAAGAGGTGCTAGATTTTGTTGAAGGTTTTTTTTTTTCAGCATCTAATGAGATGATCATGGATTTTTTTTTTTCAGTTTGTTTATATGGTGGATTGTATTATTAGATTTTGGCATATTGAACCATCCTTGAATCTCTGGAATGAATGTTACTGGATCATTGTGGAAAATTTTTTTTTGATGTGATCTTGGGAGAAAAATAATAATTTCATAAATGATTTTTATATCTTTAGTTTCATTCCATATCATAAGTATCAGATCTTTTGTGAATAGGAGGTTTTGTTTCCTTAAATCAAACTATTATTTTCACTGTGTAAATGTGTTACATTTATTTATGCTGAATTTGTTTAATGATGTAAGGACATTTGTTTAATTATGTAAATATGAGCTGCATTTGTTTTACCTTGTCTGCTTAAGGATCTTGGTTGGTCTAATAAAGAGCTAAATGGCCAATAGCTAGTCAGAGAAAGCATATTCAAGAAGATTAAGTATTAAGAGAACCCTAGGCTAAGAAGAATGATAGGAGTGAAAGAGGAGAGAGAACAGGGAGAAATAGAGAGACATACTTGGAGCCAGATGTCAGGCAGTCACCAGCCAGCCAGACTAGAGAAGCAGTGAAAGTAAGATATATAGAAGAAAAAAAAAAAGAAAAGAAAAAAACAAAACAAACCCTGAGGCATTAAGGAGATAGAGAGAAGCAAGTGAAGTTAAAAGAGTTAGCTAGTGCTAGTGAGTCTAAGCTAACCAAACATTCATAGTGAAAGGAAGTATCTGTGTCATGATTTGGGATCTGGTTGGTGGTCTGTTGTACCAGGTTTAATCTGTGTATCCCTGGTTCTCCTGGAACTTGTTTTGTAGATCAGGCTCTACTTGAACTCATAGAGATCTGGTTACCCTTTCCTTCCAAATGCTGGAATTAAAGGTGTGTGCCACCATCATTTATCTTAAAATATTTTAATTATTTTTCTCTATGTGTGCTGTTTGTGTTGAGATGTGGGCATGAGTATGTGAATATAGTTGTTCATACAGGTCAGAACATTGCATCATCTGGGCCAACTGTCAGAGGAGGCTGTAATCTGCCTGTAGTGAGTACCAGCAGCCTACCTCATTCTGTGAAAAGTGGCACACCCACTTAGTCCTTGAACCATTTCTCCAGACGCATGGCTTATTGATTATTTTTTAAAATTCAAAATTAATTGTTCCAACTTTTTAAAAAGATTTGTAGCAAATAGAATTTACAAATATCACACAGACTTTTTTAAATCTAAAAATGTCCAGCAATAAAATCAAAGAATGAATAATAGATGAAAATAATATTAGATGCACCAATTGAAAAGGCAAATTTGTTTCCATATTTTAAATAAAAGTTGTTATATGCTAGAAAAAGCAGTTAATCATTTATAGTTTTCATTTTAGTTCTTCTTAATAACAGTAAATATAGAGATAGTGTACCTTTGATTATAAATGAAAAGAAATATTTACAATATTTATTTATAATATTTTTATATAATATTACGAATAATATTTATTTATAATATTGATATAAATTTGGGCCTTTTATTTTGAATTTAGCAGAAATGTGATGACAACAGAGCATGAATGTTAGCATAGAATAGGTAAATCAATTCTTTTCACATTGGGAAAGTTTTCCAGTTGGTTGGTTCTATGTTCTTAACATCAACTTTTTCTAAAATGGTGTGGATTTTTACCATCAAATCAAAGCAACATTTGTAAATAGATAAAGTAATTATTTTACTTGATATTCACACATAGAAATTTAGCACACCGAAATCATGCATTTCCTTTAAATTATTGTAGTAAACTTAAACTGCTGAAATTCTCACACAGACAGAAATCAATATATAACTGAAGGTCACACATAAATTACCTGTCATAATCTATTTGTGTGACTGTTTTGATTGCCACAAAACCTGCATGAATGAGTAAAAGGATAAATAAATAAATAATCTCATACCATTGGTATCAATGGAGTTAATTTATTCTAAATTTAATAAGACTTAATGGTACATAAATTGTCAAATTTGATGAGCTTAAAATTAATTTAGTATGTTTGACTAGTTCCAGTTTGGGAGGACTGTATCTTTGCTGATGCAGAGCAGCATGTACTTTACAACCCATTCATATCTCCAGGGCTGTGTTTGAGCCTATTGCCTGAATTTTATTTATGCGTTTACTTACTTGTTTTTCCTATGTTCATGCTTGTGTGGTGTGTTTGTGCTGTTGAATATCCCCTTATACACTCTAAAGATTTGTTCCTTTAATTGGCTTGATAAAACACCATTTGGTCTGTAGCCAGGCAGGAAGTTTAGGCGGAGTGATAAAACAGGATGATGGGTAGCAGGTGAATGGAGTCAGGAGCCTAATACAGAGAAAGCAGAAGATGCATTTGCCATGTTAGTAAATGGCATACGGCATACGGCCATACGGCAGAGTACAAATAAGGAATATGGGTTAACTTAATATATTAATAATAAGCCTGAGCTGTGGACCAAGCAATTATTGTTATTATAAGCCTCTGTGTGGTAATTTGTGTATTGGCTGCCAGGACAAGAAACTTCTGTTTACATGTGTGTGTGTGTGTGTATGTGTGTGTGTGTATGTGTGTGTGTGTTCACACGTTCACACGTGTGTGGACATACACTTGTATGTGTGCCCACATTTGTGGAGCTCTGAGGATGACGTCCAGTGTCTTCCTCAATGGGTTTCTACCTTATTCTTTGAGACAGGATTTCTCAATCAAACTTGAACTTGTATGGCTGATCTCACTAGCTAATTCACTTTGGAACTGAACTTTTTCCTTTTGGAGGCTGGAATTACAGGTAAACTGGTCTATCTGTGAGTCCTTAACTCTGTTCTTGTTGCTGGACCAGCAAACGCTTTCAGCACTGTGGCTTCTCAGTACCAGCCTGAGTTTTCACTATTTGTGGTTCCTTTACCTCACACATTAGGAATATGAGTTCAGTGGTTACACTAGTAACACTTTTTAATTAATATGTATTCTGGACATTTGTCTTGCTTTATGTTCCCTGAAGAATAATACTGGGTCTCTAGCCACACAATAAACTTTAGGTTTATTTCAGCTCTCATACCAGTGTGGTTTTGCCAGCTCCAGGTGAATGTTAAAGCAGCTTTAAAACAAAACACACATAAACTGTGTGCTATCAGGTCTGCTTTGAGCCCCATTCAACTTGAAAGTTAGTGATGTTGCCATGTTTATTCTTAGTGTGGATTAATAGTTTTATTGTAGTGCTGTGATTAGTCTGTTTTAATTTCTTTTTAAGATCGTTTATGACCTTGAAGTTAAACACACACACACACACACACACACACACACACACACAGAGAGAGAGAGAGAGAGAGAGAGAGAGAGAGAGAGAGAGAGAGATTCCTTCAGTTTAACCATTTTGAGTTTTTTTTTTTTTTTCTGCAACATCAGATCAATGAAAAGTAAATAGCCTACACTTCTTGTTTCACGGTGTAGTATTGATCTTTCTTCAGCTTTTGCTTTCCTTTCCCCCTGCATCTTGTGTCTTCCAACCCCTGGGACTGAAGTGATTGCCATAGATTGGACAAGCTAACTAGCACATGATAAGGAAGTGTTTTGGGTCCCACTCTCACACACAAGCTTGGTACATAAAACCTGCCTCTGTGGAGAGAGAACACTGCCATTTTGTAAGCACGACACAAGCCCCTAAGAGAAGAACTAGAAATAAAATAAGCCCAAATACTAATAGCAGGAAGGAAGATGCTATTTTCTATTTCGAATCATCGCAGACAGTGTTAAATTAGATGGTGAGACTTCCTTGTGACTAAGAGACAAGTAGCCTGCAAGAACATGGTACTGCAGAAACGTGGCACACACACTCTTCATTTTGGCAAATGACTGGATCTTGGCAGCTGTGGTAAGTCTTCACTATTCTTCATAATATATGATTTCTAACTAGTATCTCCTATACTTTTAAATTTATTTTGTTTCAGGGTAATTGTTTAAATTGTATATATATAAATAGGTATCACAAATTTGATTCAATATCTACCAACTAGAATATTTTTAACTCAAATATTTTATCTCTAAAGCAATATTTGAAGATTTTCCTAAGTTAACAATCATATTTAATTGTGTATATTATTGAGGTGAGTATTTAAATGAGTTTATTTGCAATTGAAATTCTCAAGGAATGGAGGGATTTAAACTTAAAACTTTAAAACTTAAAAACATTTGTTTCTTTTAGCTTGTTTTTAGCATATTTTCTATCCACAGATTTATCTAGAACTGAAATATGAGAAAACAGATAACTGATATTTTGTCATTTCCTAGTGCATCTTTCTAGAAGGAAATGAATCTGTAGGTGAGTCTCCAGTACTTTAATCTAATAAAAGAGTGTTGTATATGGTCTTTTGACTTAGTGTTTATTAACACTGGTTCCAATCGTTCTCAGGTCTGTAAGCTAATGTATGTGTAGTTTAGTTACCTTAGTTTTTGTCTGTTAAGTTTAGTCTAAGAATCTGTAGTAAGGCTATCATTCTGGACTCACCTGACGGAAAAAAGCCATATGATAGAGACAACAATCAAAAAATTTCCTTCCTATGAATCAACCCTATTATTCAATAAGTGTCATGGTGGTGTGAAGTCCTATGTAGAAGCTTTTGGTTAATACTAATTTTAAGGAAATTAAGCATCAACACAAGTGTCTGATTCTGTGTACGATTGTACTGAGATTGATAATATTGATTCAGACACTGTCGGCATCACTGCACTGTAGCTTATTAATACACTGTTGTCAATATGATGCTTTTAATCACAAGCATTTTTTGCTAGATAACATAAAATGCACTCAAATTCAACATGATGTTGGAAATTGTGTTCATTTTTCAGTTTCTGTGATTTCTTTTGAATTTATTAAATTGTTCTAACCCATGCTATTATGTAATCTTTGGGGTAACCATGGTGATTATTTGAAAGCTTTTAATTTTCTATTATAGAGTGCTAAAGATGTTCTGTAATGTGACTCTCACCTGCATTATTGAGTCAATGACCAATTGCAGTGTTGCTTAGTGGAAGCTGGAGCTTAACTCGACCCTCTGGGATCTCATTTATTATTTGCAGATATTGATTTTTGGAAAAACAAAGCTAAAATGTATGAATATAATGCAACTTGGAACTGGCCTAGAGCTGTTAATTCTTAATGGTCTGCATATTATGTCTTAAAATTTAAATATTATATTATGTATAGAGAAAATAATGATAAATTATACTACATTTTGTATATACATTCAACAAAATCTGTCTAAATAATGAGTTTACAAATGAACTTGGTGTTTTTTCAACTCTAAACTAGTTCAGTCAAATTTAAAATTGATGACTTACAAAATAATAATAATAATGTGTATAGGATTTGTTACATGTGTTTGTGTACGTGTGTGTATTCATGTATTTGAGAAAGTATTTCAGTGTATTTAGGGCGAATCTGGATGCCCACTTACAGATTTATCCATAAGGAAACAATGCACTTTACAGCTGCTTTCTTAGCAACTGTGGAGACTCAAACTACAAAGTCATATAATATGTTTAATGAAGAATTTCACTTGGAGACATCTAAAATTGAAGATGAAGTTATGGAGGGAGTGAATTCTTCACCAAACAGGCTCTATATGTCTGTTGGGACATTGATGCTCCCACAAAGCTCATCGTGGCATGAAGACACAGTCATGTAAGCTCCATGTTTACTTCTACCCATACCGTCATGCTTAGAGCAAAACCTAAATTGGAAGCATCTTTTGGCTTCTAAATTTTTCACTCAAAAACCTTCATTGTTTTCATATAAATGGAACTTAGATACACATAAATTAATTTAAAGGATTATTGGTTTCATTTATTTAAGGTAAATGCCAGTTTTAAAATGAAATTTTATGATATTTTTATCTCTCACTTGTATTTAATATCAATGTAAAAGAGCAAAATATATATTAAAATATTGAATACAAGTAGTTTAACTACTGACACATTTTCATAATCAGTTTATTGCTACAAATCAAATTATAGTAATTAGCACTTATTATAAAATGTTCTTTTGAATGATTTTCTGTGAGCCCCACCAAGAGAGGACTATTCTGTGGTGGGAGGAGTCTGCCACACATTTGTTTCCACCCTGTTTCCCCATAGGATTTGATTGACACATGACCAGTGGTAGCAGATTCCTTCTCTGCTGCATGACAAAGTTTTTCCGATATCCTCAATGACATCCATTAATGATTGTGCTATACAGAAATACATTAAAATTTTAAGAATCAAATATTCTACATGTTAAAATCTATTAAAAATGTGAAGTTTCTAGGATGAATTCAATGTGTATTAAACTTAGGAATGTGGACCAGGTCTTTAATTTTACAAGATCTTAAAATTAAAAGGAATCCATTAAAAGAGTGCTTTTAAGCATATTTTATTTTGTAATATAACAAATAATTAACTTTTGTCACAGTGCATGAAATTTTAAATTGTACAAAATGTATTTTATGTAACCTTAATGTTTTATAATGCATTATTCCTAATGTGCATAATTATGTCTAACAGAATATCACAATTGATTACATGTTTTATCAACATTTATTAGGTATCAATTATGTTGAAAGATTTGATCCACAAGGTACATTTCCAGCAGATGCAACCTAAAAGGATAGAGAGGAAGACATGTACCCTCATGTTCACACTCTCCTCAATATGCCCACTTACTATTGACTGCTTATCAACTATTAAAACCTAAGATTTATTTTTTGATCCATACATATATTTCAAAAATTTAAATCATGTTCACAGTTTACACATATGATGTATTGTTTATTGTTTTCATATATGTGTATGTATGTGGCATATATGTAGAGAACAACTTAGAGAGTTTGTTTTCTTCTTCTGGCAAATTGAACTCAGAGCAGTAGGTTTGGAAGCAAGTGTCTTAACATCTTCAAACATCTTGTTACCTCCTCAATTCAATATAAAATAAGAGATGAACATATTTTTTATTAAATAATCTTACTTTGCTGTTTATAATATTTTATACATATAATAATATAAATCTTGAAAGATTCAGATTATAAATACTGAATATGCCCTGGTCACAACTAAGATCAAAGAAAGATATTCAGATTTTATTGGCATTGATTTGACTTAAAGCAAATATCTAGTAGTAAAATTGAACACTACCCATGAAACATAATCGGTTACTTTACATATATGAGACTGATATGATATCACTAAAAAGTTTGTGGAGAAAAGTCATCCTAAATGTGATCTTAAAAACTTAAAAATGAATGCCTCTACTTACACAATTTTATTTTGCTGACATATGTATGATTTCACACCTTGAGTACTTTGCTTAACATTTTCCTTGCTAAAGTATAGGAATTTCTGATTACACTTTTATTTAACAATCTAAATGAATATTTGTGTTAGTATTTTTAATGTACATATTCCTACATATTAATGTGGCCAAGAATGTAGTGACAATTAATTGAGTATAGGCAGCAGTATTATATATGGTTTGTGTGAATAATTTCAATATAATGTTGATGACACCATTTAAAACTATGGAGACAAAATACTTCCATTATTAACTTTAACTTAGTATCCATTGGTTTTCTCAGAATTAGTATATGACTGTCAATTCATTTTATCATTGTTATAGTTGTTATTATTAATACAATTATTGTTATTATCATTATGCCTGCAAACTTTAGGAAAATACACTATGCACAAGAATTCTTGACATTTTATTTTCTCTACTTATTTGTTGGATAAATTCCTCTAGCACAATACTCTGTTCGTATGAACATCAACAGCAAACATAATCTGTTACTTCTTATTGGCTTCTGAAATAGGATCATAAGTTTATCCGCAATACCAAAAGCATCAGCAGTAAGATGTTGAAGGAGCCTGCCAAGCAGAAAGGAAGGCATTACTCAAGAGAGACCATTTCAGACAAAGGTCACTGCTAGGCTCTTGAGGGTAGGGGATGAGTACTCAGTCTCTTTATCACTGTCCATTCTTCCAATGGAATAATTTTACTTTGGAATTTAAGAGTTCAAAAATGCTATTGACCCTTGATCCACAAAGATGCCGATGCTGAATATGGTACTTCTGGTTGTTTCTACGATTACCTACTTATATACCTATGCACCTACAGCATCAGTCTGCTGTAAAATGTATTTGGTCAAGGGACTTAACCTCTTTTGACTTAATTTGGCATTTGCTTATGCCAAATACTTTAAAGAGAATTACTGTTAGTATTCTCATTGTTATATGTATTTTCTCTAATTTCCAAATATGTCAATAATGTTTTTCTTGTATACCTCAAAAGAGCATAAAAAAGGAAATGAAAACAAATCACTAATGGGATGTCTTGTGCATCCTTACACAATTTTCATTAGACTTTTCATAATTTTATTTTTGACTTTCAAGATAATACATGAATTTGTAAATTATTTTTTGAGATTTCAATATAATTATGTGATTTTTCCTTTCTTTTCCTCTCTCCAAAACATATCATGTCATTTTTTTCTTTTTTAAATTTATGGCCTTTTATTAACTCTACTATTGTTACACACACACACACATATACAGGTAACAAATATGTGTGTGTGCATATGTGTGTATGTGTGTGTGTATGTGTGTGTATTCCTACACACAACCTACTCAGTTTGCTTAAACTTCCTTGCATTTTACATTTTCAGGATAATCATTTGGTAATGGATAAACAACTATGTTTTGTGCTCTTCCTTGGAAGAGACAATTTCTTTGACTTTGAATATTTCTCAGATCCCTCTATTTTAGTGTGTTGAGGAGAGACCTTATGAGCTTTCTTCTGCCTTCATTAACATATCTGCTATTTCTGCTTGTCCAGTTTGTGTTCAGTCAGTTGTGTTGGTGAAACTTTATTCCGATAATGCTTGAGGACAGAATCGCACATTGTTCTGGTTCTTAAAATTGTTTGTCTCCCTTCAACAATGTTCCCTGGACCTTACGTGTCAGAGGTGTGTTGAATATGTAGCTATGGGGATTAAACTTTGAATTCTTGATTTTGTTTGGTTAAGGTTTTTTGTACTGGTTTACATCTGTTGTAAAGAGATGTTTCCTTGTTGTAGGGTGAGGAGTATTCTTACCTGTGAGTATTAGTACAAAAAAAATTAGAATTTAATTATGGTTTATGCTGGTTTAGTGAAATGACAATTATAGATTCTCTTTCAGAATCCTTGCTTTTGCTAGCTTTATGCAGTTGGCTGGGTTCCCACTACCAGGCATTATTTCACTCTTTTGAGGTAGTTTTAAATCAAATGAGAACTCTCAGTTACTGCCAAGATAGGTAGGTGTGCCACAACTGCACCCTTAGGGTTAGCATCATGTGCTGGTTGTTGTGTTCAATGATAGGAATCACAGCTAGTCTCTTGGTACCTTCCCAAATTTGTAAGCTTGCAAGATATCTACTAATACCATGGAAACTAGTCCACTAGAACACATTTTCAGCTCAGTATACACACTCTTTTCCATAATTGGGACTCCCCTTTCTCATGTGGGGAACAGCTAAGATCATTGGCCACAGCCTATATATTATGAGAGTCTTGGAAATCCCTTACAACAACTCAAAAGTAACTTCTATTACCTGATGTGGGATGTCCTTCTGTATGCTATGAATATGTGCTGTTTTTACTGATTGATTAATAAAACTACCTTGTCCTATGGCATGGCAGAATATAGCTAGGCAGAAAATCCAAGCAGAGATTCCTGGAGAAAGAAGGCAGAGTCAAGAGAGATGCTAACTGCCACCTGAGAAGCAAGATGTGAGACAGCAATTCATGAGCCTTGTAGTAAAATATAGATTAATGGAAATGTGTTAATTTAAATGTAAGAGCTAGTCAGTAATAAGCTGGAGCCCTTGACCAAGGAATTATAGTTAATATTAAACCTCTGAGTGATTATTTTATAAGTGATTGCAAGAGTGGGCAGGATATAGAAAAGTCTCTGGCTACCATTAGTGCTCAACATGAATCATGAACACACGACCCGGAGATTTAGAATCTCATGCTCATTATAGTTATAATCTTTTCATTTCCTCGCTAATGGCATATCAGGTATAAGACAAAGACTCTTCATTAAAATACAACTATTGGAGTAATCTCTGTAATTTGCCAATTACCACTGGTCTGGACATTTAGAATGAGTTTCTTGCTTGATGTTGTTCTTAGTTGTAGTTTTATTTTTAATTATGTTATTACATTTTTTTCTTTTGGACAATATATGATAGCTGCTCTTACTGTTGACTGTGGTAGTCCCTCCTGTGTGCTGTGGTTATCATTAATAAATAAAGAAACTGCTTTGGACCTATAGCAAGGCAGAACTTTGGTAGGCAGCAAAAGCTAGTCTGAATCAGGGAGAAAGATAGGCAGAGTCAGAGATATGCCATGGAGCCGCCCCAGAATCAGAAATGCTGAAACTTTGCTGATAAGACACTGTCACGTGGCAATATAAAGATGGGCTAAATTAATATGTAAAAGTCAGTCAATAAGAAGATAGAGCTAATGGGCCAAACAGTGATTTAAACAATGCAGTTTCTGTGTGATTATTTTGGGGCTAAGCTAGATAGGTGGCTGGGAACCCACAAGCGACCCTTTTCTCCAACATATTGTGTATAGTGTTATGTTAGAATTAGAACCTTCTTATCTAGGAAAAAAGGAGAAATGTTGTGAGAGTTCCATTCATTTAGCCAATAACATTTAGGATGACTAGCTCTATAGTTGCAGTTTTCTCTGAGTAGGTGACCAGATAAAATTGAGCAGGGATTACTCATTCTCTTTCTTTGGTGAATGGAGTAGGAGCAACCCTTGTGGTTGGTCCTCTTCACCCTTCAGTAAAAGGACAGGATGATGGCAACTGGACCAGCAGTGGTGCCTACTTTGCTGTACATTTGTGAGTTTCTTTTCCCATTGCAACCCTTCAGACATTTTAAAATATACATTTGGGGGTTATTCCTTCACCTGGTACCCAATGGGAGAATCACAAATTTCCATAAAGCCTAAAAAGTTTTAAAAAGAATTCTAAACACACATAAAAATGAACCCAAAATAACTTCTTAGTTGCCTCTCTCATGTGGGCCATGATAGAAAGATCCTACAGCGTTTAGGCATGATTTCCACATTGGTGCACAGCCATGGTAGCTTGGTCTCCAAGCCATGCAGCATGCTGTGTGGCAGATTTAGCTTTCATTCATACTGACCAAAAAGATTTTAGGGCCAGATGCATGGTCTCTGATGGTAGCATTTGTGGGACAAGCATTATTCTAGTGGGTACCTCCTCCAAGATGGGAAGCTGAATCTGGTAGAGCCAAAAGCAAAGCACTGCTTTGTTTCTAGCCATGCCTGCTTAGCAGTTTAAAGCAGTGATCAGAAACATCATAAAAACTACTTCAGACAAAAATTCCCTCTAAATGGGTCACAGTGTTTATAAAACATTTACACAGGCTTGTGAGAAATTAAAATGTGTGTAGGCAGCTGTAAAAAATAGTTTTAAAAATTAAAAGAAAGTTTTTAAAGTGACATTAAAGTAATATAAAAGAAAAAAGACATACATATATGGGAAATGCACATAGAGTTTGGATCCTAAATAGTTTTATGTTGATTTTAAATTTTTGGTTGCTGGAAAGCAAAGGACAACTACTGGGAGACTTGAGATTAAAAGAGATACTGATAAAATATACCAATCTAAATATTTTCAAAATGCCTTAACTTTAAAACAAAAGTTAAGAAATATATTTGTAAAATAGAACTTAAAAGTTATGTTGTTTTAGAGAAGTGGTTCTACTTTTATTTCCATAGCAGATGAGAAATTGTGGCTCTCTTTCAGGTTAATATGGTCTGATCAAGTAAGACCTCCTGGAGATGTACAATGGGAACACAGAACCACCACACAGAAGAGCTTCCAGTTTCCTGGCTGATATGAACTAGCAACACAAAATCCCCAAGTCAATACCTGACCATAATTCTAAAGTTTGTCAGGATTATTATTAGATTACCATTACCCCCAATCAGCAGCAAGTAGTACAGGAAACTACAGCCAAATTCCCAAAATATTTTTTATAAGTGTTTTGTTTGTTTTCATTTAAAAGTGATTAATTAAAAATGATTAATTGTCATAGTCAATCTCTCTCTCTAATGAAAAAAAGGATATATAAGATAGAAATGTACTTAAATCCAAAAAACAACTGTTTATCTTAAAAAACTTTACAGTGGTATATATTTGGGTTTATTGATACAAATTTAAGGTCACACACACATATGCTCTTGTTTAAGGTATCATAATTATACAGTCCATTTAAAATTTTAATGTATAGTTAAAATACAAATTAATAGTCATCTATAATAGTCAAACTTATAGTCATGATAGTGAGGGTCTCTAAATATGTTGAGATATATTTCAGATGGTTAGTAATCTTCAAAAACTTCAAACACCTACAGAATACAGCATTTAAAATGCTTTAAGAGTTTAAATTTTTCTTGACAGGCACATCTGCTCCTAACAGCACCAATTACTTCAATAGGATGATAGGCATCAAAGATGCTCCTTATGAAGCTTGCTTTCAATGTAGAAAGGCTAGCCATTTGGGCAAGAAAATGCTCTTTCCTTAACTGCTTGACAGTATTCTGTATAAACTGGAGATACAGAACCCACAGTAAAATGATACTGAATTTTTTCAAAGCAAGGTGGGGTGGTCCTTCAAAATTCCTGCTTCAGAGAAGAAACTCCCAGACATTCTGAAGGACATAGAGAAAAATGATTGACAAATTGAAAATATAGGTGGGACAGTTTCAAATTTCCTGCTTCACTGAAAATATAACAGATACTCTAGGACTGTAGGATGAAGATGGATGCCCCAACATTACAGAAAAGCTTTCAGCGTCTGTCTGAGCAGCCAGATATCTCTATCATTTCTAGAATTTAGGAAATTGCTTGGAGTGTACTTCTTATTTACTTAGGTAATATTAAATACTTCTGGGGTTTTGATGGAGTTGAAACCTATGTGGCAATACTTATAATTTTCCATAGTTATGATAAAAGATAAACGAGATAAAAACTTTAGACACATAGAGGTAGGATAGAGTACTTTCTTTAATTTTTACAAGTACCAATAGACTAAATATTCAACTGTAATTCTTGCTTGATACCTGTTAAATGTAATTTTATGATGTTAAAATTAAAGTCTTCTTTTTAATTAGGCAGAAAATTGGAAATGATGTGGGATGTCCTGCTGTATGCTGCAAATATGTGTTGCTTCTTTGTTGATGAAAGAACCTGCTTTGGCCTATGGCAAGGCAGAACATAGCTAGGTGGAAAATCAAAGCAAATACAGGGAGAAAGAAGGCAAAGTCAAGAGAGATGCCAGCAGCTGCCAGGGAAGCCAGATGTGAGGTAATAAGCCATGAGCAATGTGGTAAAATATAGACTAATAGAAATGAATTACTTTAAAGATAAGACCTAGCTAGTAATAAGCCTTAGCCATTGTCCAAACAATTATAATTAGTATTAAGCCTCTGAGTGATTATTTTATAAGTAACTGTGAGACAGGATGCAAAAAAGCCTCCAGCTACAATTACCTAGTATTGAGATTGTAGTAAGTTAATCTTTGACTCCTAGAGGGGTCACTCTTGGTCAAAATTGGAAAATTTATTGCTCTCTCTCGCTGTCACTCTCTGTCTCTCTCTCTGTCTCTCTCTCTGTCTCTCTCTCTGTCTCTCTCTCTGTCTCTCTCTCTCTCTCTCAAAACAATTCTATTATATAACTCAACTATACCATTCCAATGGATGAATATGCTAATGAGTCAAATAGAGAAGATCATGTTGTTTGAGGTATCACAAACCCTTCAATATTATATACATATATGTTTATAATATTAAATACATACTTATACACATTCATTATAGGCATTTTAGAATTAGTAGAATTACTAGTATAACATATGATTCTTTACAAATTTTCATAATCATTTTTTATAGTTCTCCCTACTTCTTCTATACTTATCTCCCCATTCCCTTATTAGCACTTCCCATTTTTCCATTTCCCCCATACCTATCAGATCATGTGTACCTTGTTATTACTCTCTCGGTTATTCTTCACATGTATCAATCACAGCAGTGGCTCCATTTTTTGTTCTTGGTTTCTGCATGCACTGCAGGGTATTTACCCACATCTGAAGGTTTTTAGCTACTTACATCTGATGAGAGAGAACATGGCAGTGTTTGTCTTTCTCTCTGGATTACTCAATATGAGTTCTTCTACTTCCATCCACTAGCCAGAAAATTTCATCTATTCACCTTTCCTTAGAGCTGAAAAGTATCCCACAGTGTGTATTTATCACAAGATTGTTATTCATTCATTAGTAGGAGATTTAATTATTTCTATTTCTGATATATTATAAGTAGAGCAGCAACAGCTAAACAAGTTTATGTTAAGTAAGATTTCCAGTCCATTGGGGACATTTCAAGGGCTATAATAGTTGGGTCATATAGTAGATTGATTTTTGCCCATCTGAGGGTTATCTTTGCTGCTTTTTATAATGGTCTGAGTAATTTGCAATAACAACAGTAAAGTAGCAGGAGTGAAACAGGACACAAATCTAATCAGAACGACGTTTCCCTATATTACCCATGGCACTATTTTACTAATAAGTGTATCTTCTATAGTCTTTGAACAATTGCACTCAGAGTCCATAGCTATCAATGCTGTAAATGACTAGTTTTTTATGTAAATATACAGTCATATGGTCCAGTGAGGTCTAGCCCACAGTGAAGAATTTTCAAGACAATTTTTAGTTTGACATTTTTTATTTTCTCAAAATGAGGCATGTAGTCTCAACACAGGCTGTATTTCTGTGAACAAAGACTTTGGGGTTTTTTAGCTTCTGTTAAACTGAAGATGCTTATTCTTCAAAATAGTCAAGAATGCATTTGCTATAACACTTTAAATTTATTAGATGATGCTGTTTTCCATGATGTGGACAGTTGACACATTCTAACATGCTTTCTTTCTACGATGATATAATGGTATCTGTGTACTTTCAAGTGTAAGAAGTTCTAAATACTTTTGTATCAATATGAGATGAAGAATTAAATAGGGACAGCATTTGAGTTGTTAACATTAGCAATGATTTTTACTTTTTCTGAGGTTGTGACATTAAGCAATTATTTTTGTTAAAATTTTCTCATAAATGTAGTCATATATCTTATCTTGGTGAACTACGACATTAAAATTTATGTAATATAAATTCCTTATCCTATGAATTAAAATGAATATGATATGAAGATATACGTATATAAAAAGATGGAGACCAAAAGAAAAAAGACAGATACATATATACTATACACATACACACATATTCATACATAAACACACATGTACACGCATACAGAGAGAGGGGGGAGAGGGAGAGGGAGAATAATAGAAATCATAAAATATAGAGTAGATTGCATTGGTAAGTGAATGTGAATGCAACATGTCTACATTAAAACCTTCTCTGATACATTATATTGTTCTATTTTCTTTATTTTATTCCCCTTTACAACTTATTCACAATACCAAAATTATGTCTATGGTTATAATTCATTACCCAATAGCTACATATTACTTATATAACATGAATAGCTTTTTAATTTACTATACATTGAACTGAACAGTGTTTGTTTCTCAGCATGAATATGGCACATACCACTTATTTCTTCATTACAGCTTTACCTATGACTGGAGGTAAACAATTTTTATAAATCTTTATATCACATTTGAGCCTCCTAATGGGAATTTGTCATTCTTATCATATCATATTCATCAAATAATATAATTTAGGATCTTAGGTATAATGTAACCATAACATGCCACTCATACCCAGTGCCACAACCCCTTGGTACATTGGTGTACACTGGTGTTTTCTAAATCAGCCCCAAAAAGAACACTGGTGTGTTTAAGAAAGCAGTGGCCAGGTAAGGAACCTCTGACTTTCAAATTTCCTAGAGTATCTACTCTGGCATGATGGGATTTTTTTATTTTCTTTATTATACTTATGAGAATATCTGTAACTAGTCTATGTCCCAAACTCATGTAATTTGGAGTAATTTATTGTTTCAGCTTTCAGGATGCAGGAAATATGGGTATAAACAACCATACGGTGTTTAAATCCATATTTATTTAACACTGCTTCCCATTTTTATGTCTACTATCCATTGAGAAGAAATTTTTTAAGTTAAAATGTAAATATATGTCTCCCTTCCCATTACTTCCTCCAACCTTTTTCATGAAATTCTTACTCTATTTAAAGTTCATGATCATTTTTCTTTAATTATTTTGTATACATGCATAAAAGTAAATACAAAATATCTTCTGAGTATATTTAGAGATATTTTATATGATTTCAGAGCTAATTAGAGACTAAATAGTTCAGGGACCTTGAACTATTAGAACTGAAAAATTAAAGAATCAATAAAATGATTCTTAATGATATTCTGCTATACTCACATGCATAGTATGGCAATTTAAAACTGTATATCCAGTTCCATGGGAATCTGACACACTTTGTTGTCCTCCAGAGGCATTGGATGATGTAATTCACAGACATATATGCAAGAAAATCATCCATTCACATAAAAATAAAATTTTTAAAGAAATAAATATAGAGTAATAACAAGATGATATAATTATATAGTATAAATTGTATATCATACGTAAATGTATTTTACATATTAACATGCATAATTAAATGATGAACTACTAATCATATAAACTGTATAATTGTAATATGATAATATATTATATGACAATATAATATACTTATAAATAAATTTATTCAATACCCTCT
>NW_026067957.1:7585184-7594785 GCF_014885135.2 Alexandromys fortis | reverse complement strand
ATAATAATAAGTTATTACATATAAATAAAATAATTTAGTTTTTACAGGTAAAAACAAAAAAAATAGTTTTTACAGGTAAAAAATAATAATTTTCATACCTAAGTAGATGCCTCAATGGCCAAGCATTTCTGACACAACTGTGAGGACTTGAGTTTGGGTTTCCTGAGCTAATATAAGCCAATGTTTAGGTGTACATCTGTAATACTGTGCTCCTATAGCAAGTAGGAAAGCCAAGCTGGAGAAGCCCTGGCGTTTGTGGGCCAGACAGTTTTTTGCACACAGAAACAAATGACAAAGGAACACTGTTTCCAACATGGCAGAAAGTGAAAATCAATGCCTGAGATTGTCTCTCTGTGGCCTCTTATAGTTCCTGGCATTCATGTACCTGCATTCATAAGACAAACTATGCAAGCAAACATAAAAATAAATACAATATAGCCTTATTTGGATTACTAGTAATGTTATAGATTTGTGTAATAGAATGAATAGTCTAAATCTAGGCCAACAATGCCTCAGAAGGTAGAAGGGCCCTTTATTGACACACTTCATAACCTGAATCGATTCCTGAACTCCACAAGAAGATGGAAAGAGAAAATCACCTCTAATTAGTTTCCTCCTGACCTCAACACTTGTTGCATGGCAGTTGCATGCCCCGCTAGCCACCATAATTATAAGAACAAAATTGAAAATAATCACAGTAGAGTTATGAGGAAAGACAGCATTTTTTGGAAAAGGTACTGGAAATATCAAAATATGGGAGGGCAAAGACACTAGCTAATTTAAAATTTGGTGTTTCAAGCTCTTTTTTATTCAGCATTCTTTAAAATACTCTAAATTTTAAAATAAAGTTGAAGATTTTTTTTCATTTTCTGTGAAGTAATTTTAATGAAGTTTTATTGAATGTATAGATTGTTTTCTGTAAGATGGTCATTTTTACTATATCAATCCTACCATTTCATGATTGTGGGAGAACTTTCCATCTCATATTTTTCTCAATTTTTTCTTTATTCAATGTCTTAAAGCAGTGGTTCTAAACCATCTTAATGCTATGACCCTTTATAGAGTTAATTATGTTGTGATGACATCCAAATAAATTGCTACTTCATTGTTACTTTATTGCTAACTGTTATTTTCCTAGTGTTATGAATTGCAATGTAAATATCATCCTAAGATATGGCTGTTTTACCCCAAAAGGGTCATGACATAAAGGTTGAGGACCACTGTCTTAAATAATTTTTAATATTATAGAAAACTTGTACTTATTGAGTTACAGTTTTTCTTAGATTATTTTTTATTTTTTTCTGACATTATTATGAAAGGTTTATTTCTTATTTATTTCTTACTATGCTTGCCATTGACATATAGGAGAGCTACTGGGTTTGTTTGTTTTGTGTGTATGTAAATATTTATCTTACTCTTTACTAAAGGTGTTCAATAGCTGTAGAGGTTTCATAAGTGAAGTTTTGGGTATTTTAAATCTTTTTTTTTTTTTGTACAAAATGATATAATCTCCAAAGAAGGATACTTTGATTTCTTCTTTTCCTATTTGTATCCCTTTGATCTCCTTCAGTTGTTTTATTGCTCTAGCTAGGACTTCAAGGATTATCCTGAGTAGGTAAATAGAATGCGAAGCTAATTTTATTAGTCTTCCTTATGTTGGAAATACTTTGAGTTTCTCTGCAATTAGGGTGATGTTGGCTCTGGGATTGCTGAAAAATTTTTTATGTTGATTCATGTCCTTTGTTCCTCTAGTCTCAAGGATTTTTTTTTAAATGAGGGGGTGTTGTATTTTTGTCACAGACCTTTGTTTCATGTAATGAGATAATAGTGCCATTTTAATCTTTATTTGGTGGATAGGAATGACTTGCATTTGTTTTTATTTATTTTTCTTTCATCGTTGATGGCAAGGATATTTTTGTTGTGTATAGTAGTATGGGCTGACATCTATCTATGTTTGCTTTTATTGATTAGAGACAATCTGTTCAGGATTCTCTATCTCACTTTCAGAGTCTTCATGAAAATATCAAGTGTTATTCTATTGGCTCTTCTTTTACATGTGACATTTTTCTCTTGTAATTTTTAATATCCTTTATTTGTTATCTACATTTAGTATTTTGATTATATAAGTTTTGGGGATTTTTTTTCTTTTCTGGCTTTGTATATTTGCTCTTGAGTATTTCTTTTATTTAATATACATCTTTTATTTTTGATTGAGGAATTTTTTCTATGAATTTATTAAAAATATTTTTGTGGCTTTGACCTGTTTTTTTTTTCCTTCATATACACCTATTGTTTGTAGGATGGGTATTTTCACAGTGTCCCCAATTCATGTAGGTTTTGTGCCAAGATTGACTTATATTTAATTTTTTTCTACTTTGTCTTCAACCATGGAAATTTTCTTCTATATCTTTAAATCTGTTGGTGAAACTTACCTCTGAATATTTTTTGATAATCTTAATTTTTGTTTTACAATTTTATATCAGTCTGTGTTTTCTAGAGTGATTCTACTTTTTTAAAAATTCTACTTTCATGTCTTGAATTGTCTCCATCATTTTATCCAACTTTCTGTTTGCATCTTCACAGTCTTCATAAGGCATTTATACATATCTTCTCTAAGATTCTTAAGCATACTCATAATTCTAATTTTGAAGTCATTGTCCTGTGGTTTTAATAAATTGTTTTTCTTAGGACATAATACAATATGATTTTGGCTTTCTGGAGGAGTCATAATGCTTTATGTTCATGTTTTTGTTTCTGTACTGGCATGTTAGTGTCTTGATGCTTGAAATATTTCTTGATGTACATATTTGGTATCTTCTTTGTTGAGTGGTGCTCCATGCTTTGGTTGCTGCTATTTATTCATGGTTCTAATCAAATGTGGTAGATTTACAAAGGAGAAGGATTAGAAGGACAGGTTGAAAAGTAGTGGCTAAAAAACTTTGGAGCATCTTCAATACACACCAAGAGTTTAAATTCTTTGGGGATAGAGATAGGTTGTGAAGAGGGGATCTTGCAGGTAGACTGCATCAAAACAAAGAGAAATTCTGGAGACTTGAATGGGATTTTTTAAAATTTCAGAAGGGTATGTTTTTATTTGCTATCATGTAGAATTGTCAGCTGTGTGCTACTGTCCATGGGATTATTCAATGAGATTTCAACTGACAAATCAGAAGGTCCACCCATGAGAAATATTCTGATATAAATAAGCCAAGATGCAAGATGCTGGGAATACTGCCTATCGAATAGTGGCTGTTCTTGCTGTAAATCTATGTGAAACCATAGTGTTCTCCATCTATTGGAGACTCATCCCAAAAGTTTCAGCAGTGTATTAATCAATTATTGGGAAAGCTTCTCCCAATGTACTGGTATATTGTATGACTTTTCCTGCACTGTGAGAGCCTGGTGAGAAGATAGTCCCACAGTCAAAAACCTTTGTTCCCACAGTCAAATCTCTGCTACATTCCCTAATATAAACTTAGAAACCAGCTACCTACAATTATCTTTTATGGCAGGATATTGGCCAGAAGAAGAGTCTCACAAATAGATTACATTTGGGACCTTCACAGATAGGTCTAAGATTGAAAGTACAGCATGTCTGGGTTTGTTGATTCACAGCCTTCACAGATAAGGAGGACTGGGCTTCCTGAATTCACCTGCAGCAGACAGGGAAAGTGCAACCTCAGTTAACACTGATTTAACCTTAACAGGCTATTAATACCCGTCAATCACTCTTACCTTAGTAAGATGCAAGACTAAGATACAAGATCTTAGTCTACAAAATTATTGTTTGTGTCTTAACCCTGAGAGATACAAGAAAAGCCTGCTGATCACTTGACCATCTCTGGAGGAAGGTAATCCTTTTCATATGGGGATCATGAGAACAAACAACACCATTTGGTTGAGCATCTGGAATATGTCATGACCTGAGTTTTGTTTTATGTAATCATAGATTCCCTTTTTATCGAACCTCTTAGGCTGAAAGATGTAATTCTTATATCTGAGAGACCCCCTCTAGCTCTCTAACATTTGGCAAACATGTTAATGTGGACCAGGCTTCACGTGTCTCCTTCCACAGTTTTTGCCAGGTGTCATGGCTATCCTGATGCTGTTACCAGGTGCCACAGCTCTGGAGAGATGGAGGACTGGTCACTGTTTTTTCTCCCCTCTTTTACATTTATTGATCACAAATTTCTAGACTAATTAATCACACTTAGGAATTCGGTATAATACATTAACTCCTTCTTTTCTTTCTTAAAATTTAAAACCCCTTAAAATGACCTTTTCACTTTTTAGTTTTGCCTGGGTGTTCTGCAAGTCATACATCCCTTGAGTCATAAAGCAAACTGACAGTGTTTCTCTTTTTTTTTTCTTTTGTAGAACACAGCTCATTTTTATTTGAAACAAAAGACAATACAAATATGATAGTCTATAATTGAGACATTTTAACAAACAAGTGCTCCTAGACTGATTTTTTAAGTTTTACATTTTTTGTGTTTTTTTATGTTTTCTTTCATAAGCCAAAAAGGAATTAATTTTAAATTTTACTGATATACCTAATTTTGATGCCCTTAAATGACTGTATCTGTAGCTAATTGTATTACATATCACATGTATTAGGATGCTAATGTAATCCAACCTGTCTTCCTCCTTAATACTAAAAGATAGCTGGGATATTATTTTTTCTATGGCTAGGGGAATGCTAGCAATTTTTAATATTACTACACTTTCAGTATATTATCTTAAATTTTAGCTTTATATTACTACACTTTCAGTATATTATCTTAAATTTTAGCTTTATACAGCTTTAAAACATTCAGAGTACCAAATATAGGAGGTATTTGAGATCTGTGGTATTTATAGATAATATAGAGGATCAATTATTTTCTATGTGCATATACATTTTTTATTAAAAATTTCTGCCTCCTCCCTACCTTCCTTCTCTTTCCACCTCCCCCACTCTCCACCCCAAACTCCCCTCGCACTCCCTCTCCAGTCCAAAGAGCAGTCAGGGTTCCCTGCCCTGTGGGAAGTCCAAGTCCTATCTCTTCCATCCAGGTCTAGGAAGGTGAGCATCCAAACTGGCTAGGCTCCCACAAAGCCAGTACATGCAATAGGATCAAAACCCAGTTCCATTGTCCTTGGCTTCTCAGCAGCCCTCAATGTCCGCCCTCAATGTNTCTAGAGTCAAGACTCTTGCCAACCCTAAAATGGCTCCCTTAATTAAGATATCTACTTCCCTGTTCCCATATCCACTCTTTCTCCATCCCAACCATCCCATTCCCCCAAGCTCTCCCCATCCTCCCCTTCTCACTTTTCTCCCCCAATCTCCCCTTTCCCCCATTCCACCCCACCCCCCAGTTCCCAATTTTTGCCCAGCAATCTTGTCTACTTCCAATATCCAAGAGGATAACTATATGTTTTTCTTTGGGTTCACCTTCTTATTTAGCTTCTCTAGAATTGTGAATTATAGGCTCAGTGTCCTTTATTTATGGCTAGAAACCAATTATGAGTGATTACATCCCATGTTCATCTTTTTGGGTCTGAATTACTTCACTCAGGATTTTGTTTTCTATTTTCATCCATTTGCATGCAAAATTCAAGATGTCATTGTTTTTTACCGCTGAGTAGTATTCTAATATGTATATATTCCACACTTTCTTCATTCATTCTTCCATTGAAGGGCATCTAGATTGTTTCCAGGTTCTGGATATTACAAATAATGCTGCTATGAACATAGTTGAACAAATATTTTTGTAGTACGATAGGGCATCTCTTGGGTATTGCTGGGTCCTGGGGTAGGTTGATCCCTAATTTCCTGAGAAATCGCCACACTGATTTCCAAAGTGGTTGCACAAGTTTGCATTCCCACCAGCAATGGATCAGTGTACCCCTTCTTCATCATCCTCTCCAGCAAAGGCTCTCATTGGTGTTTTTGATTTTAGCTATTCTGACAGGTGTAAAAATGGTATCTC
Organism: Alexandromys fortis; assembly: GCF_014885135.2. Taxonomy (NCBI): domain Eukaryota; kingdom Metazoa; phylum Chordata; class Mammalia; order Rodentia; family Cricetidae; genus Alexandromys; species Alexandromys fortis. The sequence continues at coordinate 7,588,813 of NW_026067957.1, read as the reverse complement.
AAAGTTGTTTTAATTTGCATTTCCCTGATCGCTAAGGAGGTTGAGCATGACCTTAAGTGTCTTTTGGCCATTTGAACTTCAGTTGAGAATTCTCTGTTCAGTTCAGTGCTCCATTTTTTAATTGGGTTAATTAGCATTTTAAGTCTAGTTTCTTAAGTTCTTTATAAAGTTTGGAGATCAGACCTTTGTCTGTTTCAAGGTTGGTGAAGATCTTCTCCCAGTCAGTGGGTTGCCTTTTTGTCTTAGTGACAGTGTCCTTTGCTTTACAGAAGCTTCTCAGTTTCAGGAGGTCTCATTTATTCAATGTTGCCCTTATTGTCTGTGCTGCTGGGGTTATATGTAGGAAGTGGTCTCCTGTGTAACTCTTATCTGTATTATGACCCTGAAAAATTCAAACCTTGTAACTTTGCTATAACCAGAGAATTGCTGATTTTTTTATGTGTGTGTGTCTATTTATATAAACTGGAAACAATACAGAATGGTGGCAGAATAAAGAGACTGATTTGTAAAACCACATAGTAAGAGAGTGCATTTGCCTTCACAAATCTTAAGCTGTTTCACTTGTTGTTGCATCCCATCTGAACCCTGAGAGGGCCTTGGGGCTGGACACCAAAGGCTTTAATTAGATGTGCCTACTTGATAACAGTATATCAGTGGATTTAAACACCTTATTTTTATTTGGTGCAGGATATAAACTCTATAGATTCATCATATCCTGCAGGCTTTCAACACTAAGCTGGATATCCCTGGTCCATTCTGAATAATTTTTCTTAATTATAAATCAATAAAACTTAAAATCTATATATGGCTATCAAATAGTCCAAATAATCACATGTTAAAGAGAAACTGTAGAAATTATTTAACCATTGAAATTAACATTCTTGCATCTTCAATATGTATAGTAAACCATTACTGAAAACATGTCATTGTGAAAAGCAAACATATAGCAAAACTCAACACTTGAGCATAAATGCATTTTTAAAACCATCAATGAAATTCAAAGATGATCACAATTTTAGCCATATTATTTTACATCAAATGGAAATAATAACTGTCTTGTGATGCATAATTAAAAGCAGAAAGTGTAAACTTGAAATCATATTTTTAAAATCTTAAAATATTTTACTGCTAGTACTGCAAAGATTATATTTTTAAATATAGAAAACATTTCCAAGCATAATCTAATAACTCCTCAGGACTTTATATTCCATATACAACTAACTCAGAAAAGATAATTTGTTGTACTTCTGATTTTCATTATTTCATTTTATATAATTTTTCTAATGATGGTAATACGTACTTGGCATGAATATTAGCTTGCCAGGGCTGTTATAGCAGGTTATTTTACATAAGTGTCTAAGATAATAGGTTTGTATCAGGGAGTCATTCTTTTTGTGAAGGATCTATGGAACAACATGTTTGTAATCTCTCTTGTAACTTTAGGCATTTCCTGGATGGTTCCACTTAGTCTGACTCTTAACATAGCTGTCAGTGAGTACCAGTATCTGTCCGTGTTTCCCATCTTCTAATATCAGCAGTCTTATTGTATGGTAATATTTCAGTTTAAGTAATTATACCTATATAGACCATGTTTCTAAAAAAAGTCCAGATGTTGAGGTTCTAATGCTTATAGCTTCAACACGTGACAGGGAGTAAAGTCACTCAGCCCATAACAATATGATTGGAGAACCAACTGAACCAGTGATTCTCTTGAGTATGTGAAAACAAATCATTTTTATTGCTTCAAAAATGTCTTGAATAGTTGATAAAGAACAGCAAACTTATGAAGAACAACTGTCACAGATGGTTGCTCTACATTACTGCTATTGAGGTTGGTTTCGAAAAAATGAATTACGGCACAGTTTTGAACATAGGTCACTCCATTCTATTATTTTCCATGAACATTTTCGGATGTTGGAGGTAAAATATTAAAACTTGAAAATGTCATCGGATTGTTCCCATCACAAATTAAATAATACTTCATTTAAGCAAAAGTGAATTCAAAGGTTTTGTTTGGCCCATGCTATAGCTTGGTGTGCCACAGGGAAGTCACATGACACTGCTGGCATGGTACAACAAGACGTTTCAAAGGATGAAAGATACCAACTTGTTAATATCATTTCAGAGAAAATCCATTTCTCAGCTCTCAAGAAAAGACTGGATCAAAAACTTGGCTTTTTGTTTTGGCATTATAATTCATCTGAATAAACACTTTGAATAATTCTTTGCAAATGCATTCAAAAGTAGTTACACAAATATGTATTTTAATTCATTTGGAAAGGAATAACATTTCTAAATTTTCTACACTGAAATCAGATTCCAGAAATGAATGTGATGGCCTGAATTACTTTCCAAAAACCAAAGCTTTAAAGACTAAACTCAAATATACATATTCCTTACTTTTATTTCAAATGTTAAGAAAATAGACAATTTGTATATGTGGTCAAAGAATTGAGGTTCAATTGCTTATTGAAGTCATGTAGAAGGTCTGGTATATAGAAGTATTCATTTTTAAAGTAATGATTTCTTTTGAAATTTCAAATTATTGTATAATTAAATTGTGTGTCATTTTACACATTCATATACCTAGTTAAAACAAAGTTTGATTATGTTTCTAGGACTTGTTTTTCTTTTACACGAATCATTTCATTTTACTTCTCTCTGCATAATACAGCTTTTCTACATGTTTAACAAATATTAGGACAGAATATGATCATTCATCTCTAATTTGTTTAACAATATATAATAAATTGTGGCTACTTCTAAATTTTAAAAATATATAGTAAATGTTTCCATATAAAAATAATAAGTTTTTAAAATTAGTATTTTAACATACTCTAGAGAATAGTCATATGAATAGTTTCAAATTTTGCTACACTAAGTGGCATTCTTCTATTTAACTTTATTAACTACAATTCTCAATACATGCTAAAATGTTTTAACAAATGGTGACAATTCTAATATATTTCTGAGAACTCAACTTTTCCTTGGTTAACTCTAGGCTAACGCAGCAAGCTGGAACTTTCTGTTATGTTAGTCTAGAGCCACATATGCCTTTTAGCAAATTTAATAAAATGGCAGCACTACCATACCAAAATTTCAGTTTGTAATGTGTTAATAAGAAAACTGTTCAGTTTTTATATACATATAGTTTGTCTGTCATAAGTAACATAGTATTCTTCTCAATCTTCATATTGATTTCAAAATGTAATAGTGTCTTTGTTCAAGTGCTAGAAATTGCTAGAATATTAGAATAAAACTAGAATTTTAGTTTGCATAAATTTCAGAACTAATATCTACTTTATCTTTTCAGTATGTATATTTCTTTTGTTTCTATATTGATTTATTTAGAACTTATCTTAATTCACAATTTAATATTTAATTTTATAATATATTGTTTACTTCTATTTTTCTCACATATTCCTTCAGAGTTTTTATAAAAACAATAAACAAAATGTAATCTCCTTGTTAAGTAGTGCATACCTGGCTTAACTAGGGACTCTTGAAATTAAGCAAATATATACCAGAAAAGAAAACATTAAAAAGAAGAAAATGTTTTTCTGTAATTTAGTTACTCTTTTATTATTTATTTATTTATTTATTTATTTATTTATTTATTTACGATTTCT
>NW_026067957.1:7569870-7574906 GCF_014885135.2 Alexandromys fortis | reverse complement strand
CCTCCACCAGTCTTCTGTAGAGGTTCTGAGAGTAGCAGGCATAAAAGACAGGGCAAGGGGACCTGGGGACCTGGGGACCTGGTACTGAGCACTTTCTGAACCTGTTTTGCTTCCTTTTTTTAAAAAAATTATTTATTTATTTATTTAAGATTTCTGCCTCCTCCCCGCCACCACCTCCCATTTCCCTTCCCCTCCCCCAATCAAGTCCCTCTCCCTCGTCAGCCCAAAGAGCAATCATGGTTCCCTGCCCTGTGGGAAGTCCAAGGACCACCTACCTCCGTCCAGGTCTAGTAAGGTGAGCATCCAAACTGCCTAGGCTCCCACAAAGCCAGTATGTGAGTAGGATCAAAAACCCATTGTCATTTTTCTTGAGTTCTCAGTAGTCCTCATTGCCTGCTGTGTTCAGCGAGTCCGGTTTTATCCCAGGCTTTTTCATACCCAGGACAAAGACTTTGAAATCTAAATTTTAACATTGATTTGGAATGATACCAAGCCAGATCACCAAATCCGCTGCATGTCCTCTTGACTGCTTTGTATCAACTAGTAAAATCCCTTCCTATATTAAGTCGCAACACAATACAAAAATGTGCCGAGTTTGTGGAACCTCCATCTATGCTTCTAAAGAATGTTCCAAGTGACTGAAGATCCTTGACATGAAGAAATTATATGGTAAAATGTTAAGAGAAACCCTGTAGCCGGGACTTTTTGAGAGTTATACTGACACATTAAATCTCTTGAGATCCTAAGGAGAAGTTAGAGCATGAGCTAAGAATCTTTCAGGATTATAACTTTCTCTCCTATTAAAAAAATTGTTAAAATGATATAGAGTTTATAATTAAATTGGTTTAAACAATGTTAATATGTATAATATATGAAGATTTAATTAAAAATAATAGTATTTCAAGTCAATTCCATCTGTAAAGTTTTAAATCCCTGAACCGTCAACTTGGAAAGGTTATAATCTTTAAAATGAATATTTGAAATTCTCTTTGATAGTAGACTGATACCTACATATACTAATAGTACAAGCTATAGTACAGACACAGAACATTTTTTCCACTTAAACCTTGTGGATGCCTGAAGAATGCCTATATATATGTTGAAGATACCTGATGATGTAATACCATTATTACATTGTTGTTGATTCTTCAAGTAGTAAACAGTCATGACTAGATATGCAGCTTTTGAAGTGGCAAGAACTCTATCTGACCACTGAAAACCTACTTAGAAAATATCTGTTCAAGGCAGTGCAATGTGTTAGTACTTCTCATCTATTTTCTCTTCAGAGAAGAGTAGGTTGAACTACAGGATGTTGTTATGGAGGAAGTAGTTTACTATAATGAGGGTAATATATCTTATTCTTTATACATCATCATAAGAAGTCAAAGAAATGGCAGTAGGCCTGCAATGTCATGACCATATTTAATCTAATTAATTAATTGCTGTGTAATATAGAATAAGCAGTGTAAAGAAAACTAATCAAGATTTAATGTCTACTTATTGAATTGCATCTTTTGAATAAAAGGGAAATGATTATAGCTATTGTAAAAATTTAAAAAATAAGCTGGGCAGTGGTGGCACATGCCTTTATTCCCAGCACTTGGGAGGCAGAGGCAGGTGGATCTCTGTGAGTTTGAGGCCAGCCTGGTCTACAAGAGTTAAGTCCAGGAAAGGCTCCAAAGCTACAGAGAAAACATATCTCAAAAAACAAAACAAAACAAACAAGAAAATAGAAATTAAAAAATGATTACTGGTTATAAAAGTAAGTCACTTTTTAAATTTATTTATATTCATAGAATTGTTGAATACATTATTGGAAAAATTTAAAGGAAACTCCAATAGGTTGTGTCTAACATTTGGAATATAGAAGTTGGTAGCAATTAAGTCCCACTGAACTGCTAAATTCATAGCATTCTAGTAATAACTTTAACAATAAAATATGTTGAGGGGTGATGCTTGTTAGTTCCTAACCACTCAGTCTGAAATAATCACACAAAAGTATATATTTAAAACACTCTTTGGCCCATTATCTCTAGCTTCTTATTGGCTAACTCCTACTTATTAATTTAGCCCATTTCTATTAATCTATGTATCACCACATGGCTGTGGTTTATCTACAAGATTCCAGTGCATCTGTCTCCTGTGCGCAGCTACATGGCTTCTCTTTGACTCCGCCTTCTTTCTCCCAACAGTCAGTTTAGTTTTTTTGCCTAGCTCTACTCTGCCCTGTCACAGACCAAAGCAGTTTCTTTATTCATTAACCAATAAAAGCAACACATATACAGAAGGATTTCCCACATCAACCTGCTGAGGACTAAATATTCAAACACAAGAAGAACCTGTGGGGTGACATTTCACAATCAAACCACAACAGGTTCCTTATCAGCATACATGTCAAAATCCTTGGTCTGGCATCCATCCGAGGAACAGATTTATGAAGCTTGGGTCTAGCCCTCCAGTTTTGCCTCTCTCTACATCCTCTTATGTTCTCTTTGCCCAGAAACACTGGGGCAAGATTCAGCACTGGGGCTGTCACTTGCTCATTCATGAATCTATACACAACTAAGCACTTACTATGTGCTCCCACAGTTCTGTTCATTTTGTGGTGTCTCCCCTGAAGGCTCTGTGCCTTCTTACTCTGTGAAAGCCAACAGGTTCTTTAAGGGCCCAAGTTAAATCTTCTTTTCACTATACCCTTCAGAATGATGCAATCTCTCCATCTTACTCTGCAATATTTTACTTATTCTCTTGGACCCACTTTGGTTGAGAATTCTTGGATCCATGTTACAGATGTGCACACAGATTTCCCCATTGGGGTCTCTGTTCATCGATGTTACACATCCAGGTAGTTAGAATATGATATACATATAGTAGGGATATAATAAATGCTTGTGAAATGAACGAATAGTAGACTGAAGGAGTTGGGAAATGGGTTTTCATCCCTTTGTCAAGCCTGTGACTTGTGCTTTCGTACAGGATACTTGGGTTTGTAAAATGTTTTCACGTCTTAAGGGTTATTGATTTTGCATTATGGTAATCTGAACTGGCATTTACTTTAAGAATAGAGAAATAGCATCTCTGATAAGTCAAGTAACTTTTTGGCTGTACAGGAAACAAAGTGGCAACCGTAAAATTGAATGAAGATCCCATACTGAGTCTGTTAGTTACAGGTATTTGGTGGTAAGTGACATCAACTTAAACTAACAGGCTCCAAAGGGAAATTATTGATGAATTTGTGACCCTAAGAACGAGGTTCTGATAGCATGGTGCAGACTTCAGGAAGCTACCTCAAGAGCGAAGTCTGGGGATTGTGTTACCTCTTATTAATATCAAGATCCATGCCCAATGATTACAAGACAACATGAGGAATTCGGGTGGCATCACCAGCTGCTCCGCTGTTCCCACCTGGGAACCAACTCTCTGCCGTGGCTGCTCTGCAACCTCGTTCCCAAAAGGCGACAGGGAAGCTCCAAGTCATGGCTTGCTGCCAACTCAACCACCGCCCAGGAGAGCAGAGATCCTTTACTCCTGGTTCTTATCAGGTCAAGTATCCCCAGAAAAGACCACGCCCTTTGGGCTAAGCCTTCCCAATACGATCGGTTGTAGGACAAATTCTCACAACAGCTACCTTATCTCCTTAGTGTGGGAGATGCTTGTTGTTTCAGAGGCCTTAAATTGTCAAAAGTTAAAATGTTCAGACCCAAGTCTTGTGTTTTTACAAATGCTGAAATTGAGGCACAAAGATATTTCCGAGACTGAGGTCCTGCCCGCTGTCAGTCAGAACTGGGTATGACAGCTGCTATCCTGATACTATTGCTGGTTTTCCTCAGTGATAATGGAGATGCGTGGTGTGTACGTCTGATGAAGTGGCAGGCAGGGGGTTCTGGATGTGGGGCAGGTAATTGTCCCACAGCTTTAAGTGTGTTACTCTTTCTGGGCTGTGGCACTTCCCACAGAGGGGAAGCCAAGCCAGGGCTCACCTCAGAACGGCTGTAGAATTTCCATAGGGGAGAAGTATTTGGGATCTCAAACTTATGGAATGGTATGTAAATTTGTGTCTCTTAATACAATTTGAAAGCATTTTTTTTAAATGATGTCTCCCAGACCATTTTGTTTCCTCAGGCAAAAGATGGGTTTGACTGCCCAAACGGCCATTCCATGCCTGACCCAGAGAAGGACAATCACCTGTAGAGATTGACAGTAACATTTTTTCCCCAGGATCTTGAAGGGGACAAAACAAACAAACAAACAAAAAAAAAAACCCTTGTGGGTCTGTTGTCGAATTTAAGAGAATGCTACACATTTGTGTTTTAAGGGGAGTTTTGCATGCTTTTAAGTGGATTTCTAAATGGATACAAACTTTGGAAAGCTTGAACTTTCTGTGTTCTGAAACACTGACATCTTGGTACGTTTCCCTGACAGCTAAGCTTGGACTAGACCAGGAATATCTCTGGCCTGCTGATTGCTCTTGCCCACCTGGCCTGCTCCCCACAGCACTTGACTCTGCTCGGTTCCTACCCTCCACTTGGGGAAAGGGGCTGCTTGGCTCAGGACTGTAGCCCAGGCTTCCAGGAGAGGCGCTGGAGTAGCTACCAACACTTTGCCCTAATAATGTCTGCGACAATTCACCCTCCCTCCAGCAGGTGGCAGTCTTCACCTTCTAGCCCGTAATCAGCCTTCTCCGGGGAAAGGTGGCTTTCTTCTACCCAGCAGACCCAATGGACGCTCTCAGGAGAGCGTATTTTCCAGCATTCCGTTACTACTCTGGAGTGCAGCTCACAAATTTAATAACTGCCTACGAGTCTTAGTTTAACGAAACAATACAGCTCTGCTTTAACATAAAGAGAAATGAAAGGAAAGTAATTGAAATAAAACGGTGCGCCTTTCAATAGCAAACGCTTGGGTGCGCTTTATGTGGACATTATGATGAAATAGATGTTAGCTATGACTGTAACAGTGCCAGTGATGTTTGATAAAATGGCAGAGAGAGAGAGAGAGAGAGAGAGAGAGAGAGAGAGAGAGAGAGAGAGAGAGAG
>NW_026067957.1:7548537-7566695 GCF_014885135.2 Alexandromys fortis | reverse complement strand
TAACATAACTATAAGCTTGACTATTATAGATGATTATCTATTAACCTATATTTCTTAATTTTATATTACATTTTTAAATGAGCTTCACAAATACAATACTTTAATCAAGAGTAGAAATACATATACACATTACAACAAAATTGACCTTAAATTTGCATCAATAAACCGAGATCCATACCAATACAAATCTCTATAGCATATACTCCTTAAAATGTAACAAATATTTTAAACAATATTTGGGAATATGGGCATAGTTTTCTAGACTACTTCCTGCTGATTGGGGGTGCTGTTAATCAAGTGTTTGATGGTGCTAGGTTCATCTCAGTGAGCAGATGGGTGAAGTAATTTTTGGGGGTGTTCATAGCAACTTTTCAGGGGGTCTTGGTCCATACAACAATATTAGTGTCGAAGCAATCCACAAGTTCTCATCTTCTGTGGAAACAAAAGAAGAAACTCTTTTCCAAAGCAACATATCCTAAGATCCATATTTTGAAATCAAGATACCTTTAAAGTATATATGTTGATTTAGCTTAGCAATCTATAAAATGAAATGTTTCTCTGTACAGCTCCTTCATAGTCAAAAAATTCAATGAAAACACAATATTATACATAATCCAGAACTTCTGTGTTTTTCCATCTTTCCCTGGCTTATTTTTCTTTACTTCTTTTAATATATGACTGTCTGTACTCTGTCACTTTAAAGACTTTGTTTTATTTTTTAAAAATTTATTTCTTTTTATAACTCTCAAGGAGGTACTGCTTGCTGCTTCTGCGAGCCATGCACACTGTCTCATCTCTATGCACACAGCTGGTGTTGTTGTCACCAAGCGAGCCATAGCACATTGCTCAAAACATTATTCAAATGCTTGGTAACCTGAAAGAGCCAGCATTCCCACTGGCAGCACGGCCCAAAAAGCCACTGCTTCAAAATAGCATTTTTTTTCCTGCTGCCTGAGTCAGGAAAACCTCTCTTAAAGGAACTGTGGCATGCCACCAGCAAACAGCAAGAAGCTGTGCTAAATTCTGTATTTTTTTTGTGTGTGTCTAGAATTCCTTTTCAAGCCCTCTCAGGTTTTAAGTGGATTTTAGTAAACCACGTTGGATCCAATTTGTTGGAGGGAGAAAGATTCCTGGCCGCTTAGCCCTCCAAAAATCACAAAGAAACTATATTATTTAAAACACTGCTTGGCCCATTAGCTCTCACTAACTCTTACATATTAATTCAACCTATTTCTATTAATCTGTGTATTGTCATGTGGCTGTGGCTTAACGGCTAACGTTTCAGTGCCTGTTTCTGGTGGGGCTACATGGCTTTTTTTCTCACTTTGCCTCCTTTCTCCAAGCATTCAGTTTAGTTTTCTCTGCCTGGTTCTATTCTCCTGTAGCTCTGCTATAGGCCCAAAACAGTCACAGCATACAGAGTGGAACCCCAGATCAAAAATATCCATCTTGATCTGTGGCATGATTAATAAAAGTTCAGAGACAGATGGTGGGGTTCAACCTGAAGACCAGAATAGCAAAGGAGCCAGCCACTGGCTTTTATCTCGACCTCAGTCCATAAATGACAATCTTGCCTTCAGGAATCTCAGAATGAGACTGAGACTAAGAGATATCTCCTCCAGTTTTAAAATCTTCTCTATGGTTGGGATTAAAGCTGTGCACTACTGGGATTAAAGGCTTGCACTGCCTGATGCTAGGTAACCAGTGTGGCTACTGCGATTAAAGGCATGTGTTACCACTGCCTGATCTATAATGCTGGACATTGGGATTGTTTCACTCCTTGTTCTTCAGGCAACCTTTATTTATTAAAATACAAATAAAATGCCACTACATACATCTTAAAATTAAAAAAAATAAAGATCAAGTTATAATGATGATATAAAATTATTTTTTATTTTAAAGTGTTGAGCCAGAAATATAGGTCTCTAGATATATTTCATTGAAAAGTACTGTTCTAGTGACTTTTAACTATCATCTGGACAAAGTAAAGCTCACTTGAGAAGAGAGTTTTAGTCATAGGATTGCTTAGGTCAAGATAACTTTTGGCAAGATTACCTTTACTTTTCTATTGGTAAAGTGCTTCTAGCTAACTATACAATGTGTGATTAATGTTTCAGTGATGACTTGTAAGTTTTTTTTTTCTATCAGTGCTCAAATCATGTAAAACACTGATAAGTTCTTGTAATTTCTCTGATAACATTTAACTGTTTAAGTTTAATACCTTTTATAACCTGCAAATAAACTATTATTTATACAACTATGTGTATTTTAGTTTTTGTTTAAACCATTAGCAAATAATACCTTTGTAGAAGAATATTATATAACATGTATCATACATTAAAAGTGTCCCAATTATGTCTTGCAATTTGTAATAAAGACAAGATTCATTGATGACTAATTATAAGCACACAGTGGCATAATGGCCAATCATGGCTATTTTTCTTTCTAGACACAAAAATAATATACTTCAATGTCTCTTTTGTGTGTGTGTGTGTGTGTGTGTGTGTGTGTGTGTTTTGTGAACAGAGCTTGTTTTGCACAGTGGAATTTGATTTGAATGAATGCAAAATTGGTGTTTGATGAAGAATATTGTGATTTATCTGTTGATGTGGAAGGCTCATTCATTTAGGACAGTATTTAATGCTAAATGCTGTCCTGAAGACCTGTGTGGTCCCATAATGAAACTTTTGTAAATGAGAAAAAAAATCTCTGTAATGCTCTATCATTAATTGTTTTAGTTTTTTTAACCTAGATTTTTTAAAAAACTTTAGCAGATAGTATTATTATTTTAAATGATGTGTTAAGACTGTTAATGATGGTATTTAACATTATTTATAAAACAGTACTGGATTCTCATTTTAATAATAATGTATTAAAATATTATTTTGTATATTGACATGTGTTTTGTTTATAGGTTATATAAAGCACATGAAATTGTGTTTTCTGAAAACAGAGGCTGTTTTCAAATTGTGTGATATTTTCTTTGTTAATGTTTGTACCATCTTCTTAATATATCTTCATTAAGTGCTATCTCATATTATAATACTTTCTTATAAACCTACAAAATTTAATGTCAGAAGATTACATCTTTGTTTTTTTAAAAAAAAAACATTGTTATGTTTTTAAACTACCTCTTTTTTTTTTTTGTGGTGGATACTTCCATAGAGCTTTAAACTTATGTTTCTGAGACAAAACTCAGATATTGAGCCCAAAAGAAAATTCCCAATAAACAAGTATTTGACATATTATCATTAATTTAATTTAGATACTTGTTAGTACTCTCATTCTAGATGTTCTAATTGAAAGACCAATTGATTGCACATCAATTAATTGCATGCCTACTAGTGTCATTTTATTATTTTTATAGAATAAAACTAAACAATAATTTTGAAATATAATGTCCATTTGCATGTGATCATATGGCTTTATTATAGACACTATTGTGCTATTGGGCTTAGTTTTAATTTACACAGGAACTTAGAACATAGGAAAATTGAAATTTTTGTAATTCATAAAGAAAATTTTGTAGAGTACTAACTGCATGATTACATGTCATCATATGTAATCATTTAAGCTAAAAAAAACTGTTCTTACAGAAGTTGAGAGTAAAATGGTAGCCACAAAGTGTTGGTAATAATGTAGAGAATGCTAGAAAAATAAGGAGTCATGTAATTGGTACCAAATAGTAGTAAGGGTAGACGAAGTTTGAGAATTCTGTTCACATTAGGATGGTTGTTATTAACAATAAAGAATTTCAGCCAGGCGGTGGTGGTGCATGTCTTTAATCCCAGCACATGGGAGGCAGAGGCAGGTGGATCTCTGTGAGTTCGAGACCAGCCTGGTCTACAAGAGCTAGTTCCAGGACAGGCTCAAAACTACAGCAAACCCTGTCTCAAGAAACCAAAAATAAATAAATAAATAGATAGATAAATAAATAAATAAATAGATAAATCCATGTCTCAAAGTAGTTACATGAGACTATTTTTATTTGTTTCCAGAGAAAAATGCTTATGACTTGGCATGATAAGCATATCCATGACTCTTTTTTGAAAAAGGTGTATATTTACATTAATATTGCATGTATATGATACGTGTGCAAATTTGCTATGTGTAAATTAAAGGTAAAATTGAATAACACTGAGATAACAGTGTAAAATAGCATCAGAAAACTTTACTATGAAAAATTCACTACTTACTATTTTAGAAAATTAGGGGAAATGTTGAATTGGAACATACGATGTTGACACACTTCTTAAATGAAATTGGTAATTCCTTCTTAGCCTGTTTAGTAAGGAGATTAGAAACATTGCCTTTCTGAGCATGATAATTAATGATGGAACGAGGTGTGAGAAACTTCACATCAGTTTGCTTGTCAAAGGAAATGGATGGTGCATGTTAAAAGTCATGTGGAATGGCATACCTATCTTCACGGATCATTTTAGATATATAAATAATTGTAGTTCAAAATGATAGAAAGACACAGACAGATGACAATCTTTCTTAATGTCGAAAGATGTAGTAAGGCAGAAACAGGTTAGATTATGACATTTCGCTGAAGGCATATGCAGAAAGGATTCTTATTAAAAGCTTTAGGTACCTCAGGGGCCATGGTACACAGAAGAGTGTTTCGTTGGCAAAGTGATAACAACTGGATAGAGTCAATGACCCATTCCATTCGATGAAGCAAATATGTGCAGAGGTAGAATCATAAGTCCCAGGAAGAAGGCGGGGACTGAAAGCAGTAAGTGACAAATGAAAAGGAAATGCACACCTAAGGCATGTAACGTAACACAAAAAGTCCTTTACTGTTCCCATGACATTTGAGTGGTGTGATGGTGGAGAAATGCACATATGCTCTATGTGTTCTTTATTGCTACAGATCTTCATGAAAAGCTAACTGATGTGGTAATGGAATAACATTCGCAATTTGGCTCTAAAGACTGACTGCCTGGCTTGATATCCTAGAAATGTTAACCAGCTGTGGGCCTTGGGGCAAGATAATTAAATTATCTCTGCCTCAATTCTGTCATCTAGTAATTGAGGAAAATAGAAGTAGTACCTACCCCCTAGGTTGTTGTGATTATTAAATAACATAAGCACATTGCTATGTATATGGTATGTAACATTTGCTGTTACTGCTAAAACCATTTCTATTACTTCCATGAATAAATGTGGTTTCTCTGAAAGGCAATGACACAGAGTATGCATAATGTTTTGAGCACAGGTCAGTTCTGTAGTAAGGATCTTTTGGCTACAGTGAACATTTCCTTTCTCTGGTTTTAATTTTGGGAAATCTCAGAGAAAGTGCATTAGGCTTGATATAACATATCTTAAAAGTAATAAGATATTAACAGTTCTTGTGTTTTTTTTCTAATTACTTTTCAGCTATTTTTATTTATTTTAGAAAATTTGTTTCTCAGTTCTTTTTGAAGAACACACTGCTATTTGTTTCGGTTGGTGTGCAGGGTTTGCAACAGGTTATGATAAGAAATGCCAATGTTAAATATCAGAGATTTGAATCTAGAAAACTATGACCATCGATAGGGAAAATAAACCCAACTGGAAGGGAGATGTAGAATTATCTTAAAATACAATTTTAATGATTGAGAAAAATATTCTGTAATATACATTTAAGGAGTAGAGTGAGCAAGGGTCCAAAATAGGAGGAGGCCACTAGTTAGGTCCCAGCCACTTAGCCACTAAATGATCAAATTGAAACTGTATTATTTAAGCTGCTGCTTGGACCATTAGTTTTAGCTTCTTATTGGATAACTCTTACATCTTAATTTGACCCATCTTCATTAATCTGTGCATCACCACGAGGTCATGGCCTACCAGCAGTTTCAGCACCTCTGTCTCCAGTGGCAGTTCCACAGCTTCTCCCTGACTCCACCTCCTTTCTCCCAGCATTTAATATTCAGTTTAGTTTTCTCTGCCTAGCTATGTTCCTTTATAGCTCTGCTATATGCCCAAAGCAGTTCCTTTATTAACCAATGATATTCAAAACATACAGAGGGGAATCTCACATAATACACACACACACACACACACACACATTTAACATACTTAATATACATATATACTTAAATCTGAGCTTGTGAATGACTAGATTTCATCTGCTTTAATAGAACTAAGAATCATATTGTAAATATAAGCACATAAAATTGATATAGTTTTAAAAATAGTTGAATAATGGAGATAGTAACGGAAATTTGGTCAAGCACAAATAGATGTGGTTCCCAGAAAAATTGTGAACCGATATTTTTGCAGAATATTTTTAGCTATACGAACATCACCAATTTTAAAGTTTCCATTTTGGGTATAAACAGTGAAAACATAGATCTATAAAATTATTTAAAAGTCTTTTAACATTGTGTTAAAAGACTTGTGACACCTAGGTCTATGCCTGTTAAATGGACAGACTGCAACTAACATATACCATCTCTAAGTCGTATTAAACTGAGACATGTTTTGTAACACTTTGTTTGCAAGGCTGAATTGCAGCAGGTAGAATCACTTTAAACACCTTGGTGGATCTCAACAGTGATTCAGCAACAATTCCTTGAGACCTCTAAGTAGGGAATAGTTAGCAAAAGCACCTGGGTTTTGCATTTCAAGAGAAATGCCTCTTCAATGCAGTGATTCATGTTTTGTTGGTGGGCCACTTCAATATAGCATTCTGTGTTGAGAAAAATATCCTGAGGTTAAAAGGATTAGAAATTATAATTTCATACTATTTCCAATCTTTCCTTATTATTATACTGGATAAACTGTATTTCAACTTATCATTCTCTAGCCTGAGTTTATTTATTGTTACACAAACTTTTGAGCCAAAGAACTCTATATGAGTATTAATTTCATTAATAATTGGAATTGATGAAAAATCATTGCCTCTAAAGCCAAGCTTTTGGTGCCCAGAGCAGGTTGAGGTCTAGAGAGCCTTACCAAATCATTAGTTCTCCAAGCCTCTGTTCTGCACCTATAAATCTGTGCAACATCACATGACTCCTTTTTCTTCTAGATAAATTTTCTTCTAGATAAATGTTTTATAGTGGCACCTGAGCACATTTTTATTCTCTTGAGTCCCAACCAAATACATCTTGAACTGTACAAGTACTTCATTAATATCAATGAAGATATTACAATGTTAAAATTTAGAAATAAGAAGCAGTTTTTTGACAACAGTTTTGATGGACAGACATATTGGAGAATACTTTTATCATGGGACAAAGTTTTTTTGGTTGAGAAAAAGATACAGTATAAAAGCTATTAAAATTCTAGTCTTTACTAGGTAATAAGGAAAGTTCATGAGGGCACCCAGATCTTCCTGGCAAATGGAAATAGAAGAGATTTCATGGTGGACTGAAGATAGGTGAGGTTGGGAACATAAACAATCAGCTTAGGGGCTTGTAGGGGAGAGTGCTGAGAGGGACTCCTGGTGGGACATTTCCGGATTATCCAGAAGCCTAGTGAGACGCGGGACTCTCTCAGATGCAGATGTTTATGGAGAGGACCTCAGCTTAGAGCCCTAGCAGTACTGTGAACTGGCCATCTCCTGCGACCAGATTGGTGCCTAGCCCAATTGTTTTCAGAGACTCAATATCCAAAAACTGATGGAGGCAGATGCACAGATCTGCAGCCAAGTATTAAGTAGAATTTGGGAGTCCTGCAGAGGAGGATAAGAAAGGCAGGTAGGTTCCAGGACAGGCTCCAAAACCACAGAGAAACCCTGTCTCGAAAAACCAAAAAAAAAAAAAAAAAAAAAAAAAAAAANCAAAATCAACTCAGTTAGGCTCATAGGTGCTAGCAAAGACTGAACTGAAAACCAGGGATCCTGTATGAGACTGACCTAGGCACTTTACATATGTATTACAGTTGTGTGACTTGGTCCTCTTATGGGATTCCTAGCGGGGGGAATAAGGGTTGTCTCCAACTCTTTTACTGACTTTTGGGATCCTGCTTCTCATACTGGGTCACCTTTCCTGCTTTAATACATGGGGAGGTGTTTAGTTTTACTGAAACTTGATATGACATGTTTTATTGATATCCATAGGAGATATGCCTTTTTCTAGATGGAGACTGAAGAAGAGGAGATTGGGGCTGTGAGGGGGGAATAGGGGAGAGACCAGCAGAGGAGGAAGGAGGGAGGCAGGATGCAAAATAAATAGATGAGTAATAAAGAGAAAAAAATCTAGTCTTCAAAATTACACAAATACTTTGAGAGTAAAACGTGACATGTGTGAACCATCTATCGCTTGGTAACAAATTGCTCCAATGTTAAGTAAGTCACACAGATGAATATTATTAAGGCATTTAGTTTCAGAGATTAGATTTTTGTTAATGGCTTGGTAGAAATTGTTTAACTTTTTAAAGAAAAGTTAGAATTTACAATTCATCTGACGATGTTAAGATGAATTTAGGAGCATGTCGCTCATGGCTGTTGTTGAGACTTAAGCTAGTTCTATTTTACAGAATATCTTAATGAGTCTTTCCATGTGGCCTACCCTTCCTCTAAGAGTTGATATTGGGAACAGAGATGAGGAGGAAGAGGTAAGCAAAGAAAGAGAGAGAAGGAGAGGAAGAGGGAGAAAAGGGAGTGGAATTATAAAAGAATGAAAGGAACCAAACAATATGAGAAGTACCTCAGTGTGTGTTGTTCTGAGACATTTGTCACGGTTTTCCATTTACTGAACACAATGAAAATATTAAGCAGGGGTCAGCACAATCATGTAAACTTAAGTAAGTCTAAATAAAAAATAAAAAAAATACAAGTAAATCCTAAATCAAGCTGTTTTTCCCGTGGAAATAAACTTATCTTCAAAAACAGAGAACTGAAAAGACCTTTTCAGGGAGGCTTTCCTTGCAACAAGATTGAAACATACAGGAAGAAAAAAAAAATTTAAAAAAATGTTCAGTTGTAGCCAAGGTACATTTTCTTTATTCTATGGACTCATCTTCAGTTTGTGTGCACTTGCAATGCTGCCAGATACAAACTGGAATTGAGGGCAAGCAGAGCCTTAACAGGTGTTGGGACAAACTGGAAGCTCCAAAGGGGCTTGCTTTCTGTTGCCAAGAGGATAGATGCAGATGTACATTTTGGCACTGCAAACTGAAATGGCCTAAATTCTCTTTCTTCAGAAAAGTTAAAATTTATTCTTTGCTAGGATCTAGTGCTGTCTGACCAGCATGGAAGCATTCCTCCCTTAGATACAGTCCCTTGTCATGAAATATTCAATCGAAAGGGTTTGATTTTTAATGATTCTGTAAACCGTGCTTTGTGCTCGGGTTTATTTATTTGTTCATGCTGCAGTTGTAGGAGCCACATGTTAATGTGTGTCTGTCTTTCTGTTGTCTCACTCCTCTGAGTGGTTTTGTGAAGCTAAGGACTGGAGTTTTCATACCCGGTAGAACTATGCCTTTCACTGTCCTACAGGTAAATCACCTACAGCTGTGAGCACCTACAGACGGTTGGATTTATCCCATGCTGTACAGTAGGAACTCACCTCTGTAAATAATTTTATTATGTGTCTTTACAAACATTTTGGTAGAAGAAAATTCCTGTTTTAACTCAACAGCATATTACACTTTCCCTGCCCTGTAAATTAGATTGATTGTGGAAGCCTGTGAGATTGATAATACATAGATCTGTGTTATGACAGGCATTGTTTTAGTGCCATGCTGAAGAGGAATGCTTCCTTAAATGTATCATTGTATAAAATATCGACCTGGAGAACTTCATTGTTCAAGCTGGAGAGACAGTCACTACTTAACAGTAATAAACTGTTTCTGTGTTACATTGAGAATACTCTGGGAAATATGAGAGTTGTCAAATCCTTGAAAATCCTGCCTTTATAGCACACACGGCACTAAAGCTGGAGCTGTATTTTCTGCTAATAAAAGCAAAGGCACAGACAGATGTGAAGGAAATCACGGCGCACTGACAAGGAACAAAGAAAAATGAATACCTGGTTGAGGAGTTAGAAAGACACAGGCCAACGACCTTGGGA
The DNA here is from genome assembly GCF_014885135.2 of Alexandromys fortis. Taxonomy (NCBI): domain Eukaryota; kingdom Metazoa; phylum Chordata; class Mammalia; order Rodentia; family Cricetidae; genus Alexandromys; species Alexandromys fortis. The sequence continues at coordinate 7,556,688 of NW_026067957.1, read as the reverse complement.
AGCTTTACACTCTCCAGATACTTTTATTTCTTGTAAGGAACAAAGATAATGCTGCATTAGTGTAAAAAATAAGATAAACCCAAGGATGTAAACTGGATACACTTTATGAAAAATATCCTGAAGTGTCTCTTAACAACGAATCATGTGAGATAACATAAAAATAAAGAATGCTGAAAGCCAGCCAGAATATTTTAGAAAAGAAAGACATCTTTGAAGGCTTCAAAAGTGATATAGAGATCTGCAAATTTAAAAAAAAAATAGCACAATTTGAACCAGAATGACATTTCTTTCATTTGTCAAATAAGAAATATCTTTGCTTCCTATTAATGCTAGCATCTCCTCCCTGCAATACAACATTAGTAAAATCCTTCCCCTGTGTTGGAAAGCTATTGATAGTATAGTAAAGACATATACTTGCCATTCCTTTTTCAAATGTTGTTATGTTAACCTCTGAATTGGCTCACACTTCAATTATTAAAATTAATATATCAAAAAGTTCTAATTGTTATTCAGTATGACTAGTCTTTTGAAGTTACTCTCTTATAATCAGGCATGGTCATACAGCTGGAGTAAAAATTAGACTTTATTACTTTATATTTTGGGATTTTGAGACCTACTGTTGACATATTCAGAACATCTAACTTAAAATAATATGAATAGTTAATTTGTTTAAATATTTAAGATAATTGAAATTTTATTTTACTAAGATTTCATTAGTGTGATATTCATAAAATAATGCTTATAGAAATATAAATAATTTATTTACATTTAAATAACAGTTAAAGACAAAACTATGATATTAAAATATTTACATACTCTTATTTTCTGAACTTTCTAATAGTTTAAAATGATTTTTCCCAATGATAATTAAACTTTTAAGTTTAGACTCTTTATCTTGTTAGATGAATAGTTATCATGTTCCTAGGTTATTCATAGTACCTTCCAAATGCTTAAGAGAAATGTAATGACATAAAGAAATTTAGACAAAAGCACATTACCTTTAAATAACAGAAAAGACAAGAAGTGAGGGGTGAGACATGTCACACATGAGCAAAAAGAAGCATGCAAAGAAGAAAAGTAACAATGTATAGTAGTAGGATGATGTGACCTACCCTCTTGCTAGCAATATTTGCTCTGTGCTTCGATTTAAGTTTATTGCTAAAGGAATATATAATTAATTTTTTGCCACATATGTGTGAAATTTGTCATAAACAATAAGAAACAAGGGGGTTTTACATGAGGCCCATTGGTTTCCACATTCCATAGGTGCAGGATAGCCAGTAAATCCCTGACATCAGTTTTAAAGTCTTGTGAGCAGATATTACTCATGGTCTACTATGGGACAGCAATGAGCAGAGGGACAAAAAGTGTTCCTCCTCCCCTCCCACTTCCTTTGCAAGTTGTCTGAGTAATCATTTCAAGACTTATCAAGAAGCAGTCAGGATCTTTAGCTAAGAAAAAAGATGGTCTAATTTCTGTTTGACTTTGTGAAATTGTTTGTCTTATATATGTGACATATACCATGAATTCTACTTTTCTTTCTTATATGTTAATACATTATCAAGCATGCAAATAATTTTTAAGTTTATACTATAAATGGAAACTACTTTAAACACTAATGTAATAATATCTGTGAAGTCAAATGGTCAAAGTATATGAAAGAAAGTATACTGAAAGCTGGTCATTCACAGTGGGAAGAGATGAAGTCTTAGATGGAAATTTATTTATGAATTTTCATTGTCCCAACATTGTCAAATACATCTACATTGTAAAATATATTCTTAGTATACAGTCTACCTTGTTTCAGAAACACCCCCTTGGGTTTTAATTCTATAATATAAGAAATGCTGCTTAGTAACCAGAGATGCCAAATTTTAATTAAAGCAGAATGTGTGTGTGTGTGTGTGTGTGTGTGTGTGTGTGTGTGTGTGTGTGTGTGTGTTTATGAAGGGTCAGGGGTGTCATCCTTGAGACACATCAGGAAAATCACAATAGTCTGAACCTATGCTATGGCCACAGTTTTTCCTCAGTAACCTGTCTGCTGGGATACTTGGTTCGGAATGTAGTCATCGGCTCTATTTCCAGAAGCTATAATTCAGCAATAGAGGTATTGCATCTTGAAATGACTGCTGTTCATGGTTCTTTAAGTGAATTACGAAGTGGTGGAGTGAGAGGTGAGGTACTAGATAGTGGAAGATGCTTCCCTAAACACCAGGCACTAATTCCAGTGCTCCCGACATGCCTGCAGATCTGTTTTGTGTCATGATTACTTGTCAGGTGATGATGCTTCAAAGATCTGTATTAGGAGAGGTATATTTGTGTATTTATTCCCATTTGCTGATAACCAAAGGCCAGATTTTCCCGACAAATATTAATATTAATAGAATCAAAAGTAGCCTTCAGCAATAAGGAAAGGACCCAATAACTTCTTTCTTAAACTTTCTCCGCTGAAACAAATAAGCTGGTAACAGTTTTGATTGTATAAGTGGATTATGCAGTAGTTCAGAACTTAAAATATTTGAAGAGGTAGTAGTTAAAGAAAGAAAAATCATCCAAGCCTTCTGTGCTTCTGATGTCATTCACTGGCCTTCATTTCCTGCATTAAGATTGAACTGGAAGAGAAATGAGTGAAAGCTAGTAGCCTGGGCTAACTGAGCTCTATAAGGTGGTGTTATGAAATCAGAACCATAGGGTATGGCTTCTGGTACCTTCAAAGATGGAAGTTATGACAATGACTAAAGGCAAATGTGAACCTTATACAATGACTATCCTTGGATTAGTTTGTAAACAAGAATGCCAACTGACTGGTTTGCACTGGGATTCTTTCTGCCATCACGACAAAGATCGGTGCTCAGTGGTCAGAGGATTCTATTCCAGAAAAGGAGTTAATTGAAAAAGTTAATTAACATTGAAAAATCTTCAGTGCTTGTGGTAGTAGGAAAATATCTACCTTTATCGAACTGGAAACAAAGCTAGGCTTTCTAAACAGTAGTGCTTTTGGAGTATGCATCAGTACGTGGCAAAACCCTGAAGTAAATGCGGTACATTGTTTTGCTATCAATTTTACTATCAGATTTAATTGTATATGAAATTAATACCCTTAAAATATTTATATTAAAACAATCAAATTATGCTAAAGAATGTGCAGCAATATATAAGCAATCAATTTTATTTAAAAGTTTTTGAAAAAAATAAACTTTTTGTATGAGGTTTTTGAATTAGAAAAAAATTGTTCAGTGCAAACAGTAATGTGCAAAAAAGTAAAAACAAAAAGGAAGAAAAGACGTATTCTCTGTTTTTTAGTTAACACTAGTGGGAAATTTTTCCAATCATGTGTTGGCTGAACAGGTACCATACTCCTCGCTGAAGCAGGAGATGCAGCCCCGACAGAGAGGATGCCGTGCAGACAGGCCCTTTCCTTCCACCATGTCTCAAGGAAGGTTTCTTGCTGACCACTTTCATTTGTACTCATCTTACAGCCGTGCTTGCTCTTTTCTCCAATATACCTTCATAGATTATCCAAATTTATGACTTATTTTACATTGATTACAGTTTAGGTTGACTGCTTCCTGATGACATATAAAGGGCACCTTAATCTCATGAATTACTTGTCTCTAAATAATAATGCAGTCTATGTTACTTTGTGAAGGGTTTTTGGTTCCATCTCTATTATGGGATTTTGATGAACAACAGTTACATGGAGTGACCAGTTAGCTTCAAATGCTTTGACATTTCCCTCACCCTTGTCTCAACTGTGTTTTGACCTAGGTTGTTAGATAGCTTTTGAGACATTGCTCTTGTTTTATCTTAAATAATGTACATTTGAATGGGTCTTAAATTTGAAATGCTTAAATAAAAGCAAAACATTTCAAAAAGGAACTATATATGTTAATCTATGTCAGTTACTGCTAAGAAAAAAAAAACTATGATTTTAAAATCTCTGGGAAACATAATATTTTCAATTTCCCAAATCACAGTGTGGAGGTCACCAGGTAGATGTTTAATGAATACTGTGAGTTATGACTTTTTTCCCTCTAAACTTTTCATGCTCCAATAATGACCAAAGTCTTTGCAGAGAAGACAGCCAGTTAAAGTACAAAAGAGAATTGGGAGAATTCCTGACACTCATTTGTGTGTGTGTGTGTGTGTGTGTGTGTGTGTTTATATTCAAACATACTCACTCACCTACCGCTATATCTTTGCCTGCTTACACTGTGTCCACTAAATTTAATTATTATAACCACCTATTCTGAAAACAAATTTAGCATTTGCTCCCATTTATTCTAATTATTCTTATTAGAATATGTTCCAGGCCATCAGCATGGAACTTTACTGTCTTGTTCTATTACCTAGAATAGTAAGTAGTTAATTGTTAATGGCTCTCAGGATGTGCTATATTGTCATTTTCTTTTATTATGTATTTACTCCTGACATTTTCATCTGTATACATCCTTACGTGAGAGTTAAGATATTACTGTACAGTGCCAATGGTAGCAGCATTTCCCTTCCTCTCTGTCCACTCATGTTCAAATACAGGTTTTAAAACATAAAAACATCCCCAGGTTTCCAAATATTTCTTAGTGTGTGGAAGTATGACTCTGATTAAAAATCTCTGGTTTTATAAAGTTAGAACATAAATTTTATCTAAACCTGCAATGTTAGTCTAATTGATCTTTATCAATTAAAAAAATCAAAAGTCAAATATTGGGCTAAGAACCTGAAAGATCAGAGGACAGGGAACAGACATAGTGGTTTCTCACCTATGATATTCCTCTGCCCAAGAAGGCCAAGATCCTTTCAGTCCTGCCTTACTACTTCCCGTCTCCTCTCTGTCTACAGTCCTCCAAACTGCAATGGTCAGCTAGTGTAGCCAGAGCTAGTGCTCTGCCCTCTGACTCCGAGCAAGCTTTATTTGTCAGAACACAATCAAAATATCACACAGTGTAAACCTTGTACTTTCCATATGGAAACAAAAAAATAATACCAAAATAACTGTTAAATGACAAATTTAATTTTATGGAAAGACAGTCCACTTTTACAGAGGTTAGAGGTGACATAAAGCAAGCAGTTTGCTAAGGCACCTTAAGTCAACAATGCAGACTGGATGTTAATCACAAGTATGAGTTTAGAAAGCCAGGATTTCTGAAGTGCCATATCTCTTATCTTCCTCATTTGTTTCTGAATTAACTATCACATTAAATTGAGTCAACTGACTCCTCTTTAGGCAGGGAAGTGCTTCCATTTCAAGTGGGTAAAACCAAGTTAACCTACCATATGTAGTCTTTCAAGTGTTTTAACCTTATTCATGGCCTTCATTATTGTTTGCTAACTAGCTTTATCACATGCATATTTACAGCTCATAACAGGCTAATATATGTGAACACAAATGATGCAACAGTCTAAGAAAGCTGCACTTGTTAAGAATAACTTTAAAAAATGGCATTTACAAAACCTTACCATATAGCATTTGTTCTATCCATTTCTTTTTTAAATATTGCAATGATATTGTTATCCACATATCAATTAGTAAGAACTGTAGTTGAAAAACATTTAGAAAGATTTTTCCTAACTTCATAAATATAAACAAAATGCTGTGATCATATCACTCCATACTCCTCCACTACAGATCCTCCTGAACCCTATCTGAACACATCCATCACAACTTCATATACTGTTATTGATTCCTTAGTAACTCACCGAGTCTCTTTACTACAGCCTATATGCTCATGTGTATAGTATAATCTGCTTGAACTTTATTACCAATCACCAGGGGCTAGTCTCAGAAGAAAACAGATTCCCCTCTTCCACCAGTAACCATCTGCTGCCCATACTTCCTCAGCCAGGTTTGGGGATTTGTGGGTAGAATTTTACTGACTTGATTTTGTGCTGGTAACCATTGGAAATACAAATTTATTAGTAATAAAGTCCACATTACATTCATAAGACACTGTTTTGCCACTTTCTTTTCCAATCTTTGACTTTTACAAATTTCCAGACATCTCTTCCATGAGGTTTTTTGAGCCTCGAAGAAAGGGGCTGGGGTATAGATATCTCTTTTTGGACTAAGACTTCTACAATAATTAAGAAACATATTTAATCCCAGCACTCAGGAGGCAGAGGCAGGTGGATTTCTGTGAATTTGAGATCAGCTTGGTCTACCAAGTTATTTCCATGACAGGCTCCAAAACTACACAGAGAAACACTGTCTTGCAAAAAGCAAGCAAACAAAAAAAAAAAAAAAGAAACACATTTGAAATTAAATCCAATTCTACCTTCTTTGGATGCATAATTACAAGGATATAATTAATCACAATGTATAATGTCCTATAGTTACAGTTTGACAGACCAAATGTTTAGGTGATGGATGTTGAAATATTAATATGCAAGCCCTACTTGAAACAAATAGTTAAAGAAAATCCAAATATATATTGATCATATCTTGATTCAAAATCTTTGTATTTTTTTAATCCAAAGTGTGTTAAATTCACACAGGAACTTACCTAATTATCTAATTTTGTAGCTGAGTTTAACATTTTATCTAGACAAATGTACTTCCCCTTTCTCATCTATCCTTTTCCTTAACTGATAGATTAATCATTCGTGTTTGATCCATTCATATATGTGTTATTATGTCTGAGAACACATTACTTGCCATAACTCACTAGGCAGAGATAAGGTTGTATTATTCATTTTACCCAGGACTGAAATAATTTATTTTAAAATTAATAATAGGGAAGAGTTAAACTAGAGCATCACCCAACCTTCTATAAATGGCAATGTAGAATAAATTTGTTGTTTCTCTGTTTCATGAAAATATATTTGTAATTATAATGTATCTATTTGGAAGAATTATTTGAAGATATTATTAAAGTAAAAGAATAAAAATTAGATATTTTCTTCTTTCAAACTTTTTTCAAATTTGATCATTACTTTATGATGTATATTGTTACTATATCATATAGATATATGCAAATATGTACACACACAAATTGTAGTGTGGCTTCACAGAAATTATGTAGTAAACTGACTTGTCACATTTTATGTTTAAATTCCCCAATGAGAACAAAACCTCTAGTATTTTTTGACATCTGCTATTTCCTATGGATACTTGGTGAAGATTGCTGGTTAAAATAACATGGCTTTAATTAAACCTATTGTACAAATTTCTTCGATATAAATAATTAAATCAGTTACACATTTTTGATTAATATGATTCTTATATAATGATATTCTTGCATCAATTAAATAAAATTGCATGTTTTAGCATAATTTGATCAGAAAAATCCCCATTTTCATTTCTTTAAATTCTTCCCTCATGTCCCCACTATTACTCCTTTTCCATCCAATCCATGTATTTTTCTTTTTCTTTTTATTTCTTTCTTGCTTGCTTGCTTTCTATTGTTTTTATTATTATTATTATTATTTTTGAGACAGGGTTTCTCTGTAGCTTTTTGGTTAGCCTGTCCTGGATATTGCTCTTCTAGACCAGGCTGGCCTCGAACTAACAGAGATCTGCCTGCCTCTTGCTGTAATAGGAGCGGCGGGGCTGCGTCCCCAGCACCCCGGCCGCCTGGCTGGCTTATGCCCCGAAATAACAACACACAAATTGTATTCTTTAAAACACTGCTTGGCCCATTATAGCTAACCTCTTCTCGGCTAACTCTCGCACCTGGACTAGCCCATTTCTGTAGCACCGAGGTTCGCTTACCGGGATGATTCTAGTCTATGTCCATCCTGGGCTGGAGCTTGATCACGCATGCCTCAGAGAGCAGAGCTATCGCTTCTGCCCAAGAGAGGGGAGCATGGCTTCTCTGTCTGAGGCCTCTGGCTCTGAGAGGAGCTACATGATTTCTGACCTCACTTCCTCTTCCCCCCAGCATTTTGTTCTGTTTACTCCACCCACCTATGTTCTAAGCTATGAGGCCAAGCAGTTTATTACTTAACCAATGAAATCAACAAATTGATATATGACACTCCCACATCAGCCTCTGCCTCCTGAGTGCTAGGATTAAAGTTGTGCACCTCTGTCACCCCAGATTCCACGTGTTGTTTTTTTTATATTTTATTTATTTATTTTCTTTTTTAATTAATTTATTTATTTATTAAAGATTTCTGTCTCTTCCCCACCACTTCCTCCCCTTTCCCTCCCCC
>NW_026067957.1:7505692-7543917 GCF_014885135.2 Alexandromys fortis | reverse complement strand
ATTCCTATTATTCTCAGGTTTGGTCTTTTTATTGTGTCCCATATTTCCTGAATGTTTTGTGATGAGAATTTGTTGGCTTTGCTGTTTTCTTTGATCAGTGCGTTTATTTTCTCTATGGTGTCTTCAGAATCTGAGATTCTTTCTTCTATTTCTTGTATTCTATTGATTATGCTTGTTTCTGTAGGCTCTGCTCGTTGACCTAGATTTTCCGTATCCAGCTGGTCCCCAGTTTGTGCTTTCTTCCTTGCTTCCATTTCAGTTTTCAATTCTTGAACTGTTTCCATTACCTGTTTGTTCGTTTTTTCTTGGTTTCCCAGGGTCTCATGTACGTATTTACTCAATTCTTCAAACTTTTTGTTATACTTCTCATCCATTTCTATAAAGGTGTTTTTTACATATTGTTTAAGGGACTCTATTGCTTTCATAAAGTCGATTTTTCCACTTCTTCTGTTTTAGGGTGTTCAAGTCCTTCTGTTGTAAGATCATTGGCTTCTGGTGCTTTCATGTTGTTTTTCAGCTTATTGGGAGAATTTTTGCCTTGGCGCCTGCCCATCTCCTCCTATTGATGATCTCTAATTGGTCTTTTAAAACCAGATCAGGTTTCCCAGCTGGCCAGAGGCTCCTCTTGCAAAATTCCCTTGTTCTGTTTCCTGGCTCCTGCCAGGGGCCAAGATCCCTCTCACCCCTCAGACAGGTCTTCAGGTAAAGAACCAGGTTCCCTGTTTGCCAGGGACCTCGCCAACCAAAGGCCTACCTCTTTGATTTAATTGTCCTGGGGCGATCTGCTCTTGGTGTTGCACTGGTCCCTGTCGCCTGCGTTGTCTGCCACTGTGTCAGTACCCGCTGGTCCTGGCCGCTGCGCCAGCTAAGTCGCCCACCGTTCTTGTCCGGTTCCGGCCGCCGCTGGTGCCGTGCGTGTCCGGTTCCGGCTGCCCTCCATGTGTTGTTTTTAAAAATCTACTATGGTCTAGTTAGCACTGCTAGTATGTTCCTAGGCAGAGGACAATCTTCAGAAACATGGGTCACCTCAGGAGCCAGGGGTCACTTATTGAAGAAAACTGGCATTTTCTCCCCATTATCCACCCATAGCCAGCATCTCCTTTGCTAGGGCTGAAGCTCAGTAGTTCCTCCCACATCTATGCTGAGATTTTGCTGGGTGACCTTGTTCAGGACTGGTGCATACAGTCCCAGCTGTTGTGAGTTCTTTCATCAGTGCAACTGTATCCAGTAACTACTGTTTGACTTAGATGTCCAATACCTCTGGCTTTAGAGATAGCCGAATGTTTTCCAAAAATTGTTTTCATGATAATGGTATCATAATATAAACACTTTTGTGGAGCACAGATTTACTCCTTCAATGTTATGAACTGCTTTTTCATAATAATTTTTTACTACCTTTGAAATTTAAAGGTGATTAAGTGCTTTGTGGGTTTATTATGGTTTCATTTTATATGATTATCTATCTCTATAATATTTAGCAAACTAAAGATGTGTCCATGTTATGATTGGGGATAAAAAATGTATTTTAATTTGTCCATGATGAAAAAGCAAGCCCAGTTAAAAATCACATTGAACAGTAAAACCCAAGATGTAAAATTTTTACTAAAGTAATGGGGTCTAACAAAATAAAGCTCAGAAGGTTCAATAACCAGTGGGAGGAAATGAATAAAAAATGATTGATCTAAATTAATATTAATTGTTATTTGTGGCCTGTGTCACCCCAAAGAAACCTTAGCAATGATGCATGATGAAATCAGAGGGCCATGCTGTGCCTACACCTTTTCTTCACTGGCCCTGAGAAAACTGATTCTGCCTCTCAGGGACACTGCAGCTAAAGATCTGGCCCTGACCCTAAAAGAGAGCTGGCCCCTGCACTCTGAAGAGATTGTCCCACCCCTCACTACAGGGAAGAAAGAACTGAAGGGCATCTGGGAACTGGTTTTGCCCAGTATCCTGAGGGAGGCTGCCCCAGTGGTCTGGACTGAACAGTTTAACTATCTATCATGTAGGCCCATAGCCTGGTCTTTGGTTGGCCTTTTCTAACAGCTACTCCTTCTAACACCTGCAGGCACTTTAAAAGGAACTTGTCCTGTGGAATAATACCCACAGGATCTCTGGAACTTGGGGCAACTGTGGGATATCCCAGAGGACATGCGGTGAAAATCTGGTGATGATGGTTTACCAGACAGCAGAGGCCTTGAACCACACCAGTGATTCTTGCAGTGAACATTTGCTAGTAAAGCTGACTGGACAAAAGGGTACTCAGTGTGACACATAGCACAGCTCCCAAGGCCTCCAGGACAAGTAAAGGGAAAAGGGGTTGGAGCGGCAGAAAAGATGGAAGGGCAAAGAGCTTTGTTTTTTTTTTTTTTTCTTTTTGGCTTATTTTGTTTTTATTTGTTTGTTTGCTTGTTTTGTTATGTTTCAGTTTGAGATTTATTTTAATTTTCTTTTGGGGGTGGGCTGCAGGGGTGAGGGAAGAATATGGGATAACTGAGAGGTGAGTGGAATTAGGGTACATAATGTGTAATTCTCAGAGAGTTAATAAAGAAATTACATTGAATAAAAATAAATAAATAATATTAAGTAATTTAAATATAATAATACTACATATTGTTCAAATATAGAACAATTAAAATTTAAAAGGTATCAATAAAAGTGACTATACTATACTTATGTATTTAGTTTTTACATTTCTGATTCAAATCTTATTATATCCTTTATTATATTTTAATTTTTATATGAGTAATGTATTTCCATTTTAAAATTGCATATTAGTTATATAAAAGTCACTATTATATATTTTTATTTTAGGAAATAGTGCTGATTTGATGCTGAATAACAGTAAACTATGAACACTAAAATGTTTTTCTTCTATATGTTCACCATAAAACACATACCTATAACCAGTCTTATTTTTAAAAAAAAAAAATATAACTAGAATATTATTGTTTAGCTGATAAATCACATTATTGCTATGATTTTACAAGAAAATATTGAATTCAGAGTTTTAGCATCTACATTCTAAATAAGTCATGTTTTCTACCAATATTTTCACATTTATGTATGATGTTTTCTACCTTTTGTCAGTTTATATTGTTGTGACTTCTAGCAGTGAAAGAAAATTTGAGTTTAATGAAATTTATAGCTCAAAATTACACAAAAGTAACTTTAAAACTCAATATTACTGTAGGAAATCCTACTGACAGTAGCCTTTAAGTTACCCACCCACTTGGGCGTGGCCTCTTATGCTATATATGCCAATGTAAAGATCATGTCTGGCCTCTTTTCTGGCTGCGGAATTTGGTTGCTGTTCCCTGGTCCAGTAGAGGATTGTGATCTGTGAGACTATCCCTAAATAAATAACCCTCTATTATAATCAATTCTGAGCTAGTTTGGGATTTCTTTTAAGTGTCCTTCTTAACAATACAAAAGTATCTACTGAATCCTAGAATTTAAAAACATAGAAGAAAAATCAAGTAACAGATAAGTTAGAACAGAATAAGTTGGAACTTATTCATAGCATTCTTTTCAATATTATTAATTTTCCTTTTTATAGTTCAAAATAGATTTCCAAATTTACTCTTAGGATAAATAACTCCTCATTAGTTTTCTCTATTAAATATGCATTGTCCCATGTTAGGAATTCTGTCATCTCTAACAATTGTTATTCATTACCGAGTTTGTAAATGAGTTCTGTGTTTATTATCTTAGTCCTATATTTAACTACTCTGTAAATCTTTCTTTTCTTTACTTTTCATTGACTTCCTTTCTTCCTTTTTTCCTTCCTTCTTTCCTTCTTCCCCCCTTCCTTTCTTCCTTTCTTTCTTAAAGGCTTTTTGGTGTAGGAAGTTCTTCTGTTTGCATGTTTTTTTTCTTTGGTTAATGAATAAAGAAACTGCCTTGGTCTGATAGGGCAGAAGTTAGGTAGGTGGAGAAGACAGAACTGAATTCTGGTAGGAAGAAAGCAGAGTCAGAGAGCCACCATGGAGCCACCAGAGTCAGACATGCAGAATCTTTGTTGGTAAGTCACTGCCACATGGTGATACACAGATAAACGCCATGACTGCAGCAACTCTTATAAAAGAAAACATTTAATTGTGGCTATATAACAGTTCAGAGGTTTAGTCCATTACTGTTATATCAGGAAGCATGGCAGAATTCATGCAGACATGGTATTCTTGAGGTATCTGATAGTTCTACATCTTGATTTGCAGGCAGTAGGGAGAGACAGACAGACAAGTTGTGACTTATGCATCTGAGATCTCAAAGCTGACCAATTTATAAATATGTAACAGGGAAAATTCAAAAGCAAGGCTGAGGCAAACCAGGTAAATACAAAATTTCGTTACTCCATTTCTAGCATCTGGGCTCTTGATGGTATCATTTGAGCTTTAATAATGTCAAGTATCTCTGTATCCTGTTTTGCTTGTATCAAGTAGTGTAGACTCTCTTTTGGGTCACCTACACTCCATGTCAATAGTTTGATTTGCAGATCTTTATTGGGGGTGGTTATCTCTAACATCCAGTGGTCATTATTGCAACATAAGCTTCACCTCCACTAGTTTACATAAATTAATTTATTGTAGGAAATTTGATCCTAACTTCTATTATCTAGGCTCATTGTCTAGGATTCTGGAACCTGGAAACAAATCTCCTTCATCCTGTAATTGCTTTATTTTGTATTTATTCAGCTCATAATTTTATGAGTTTAAAATGTAGTTCAGCCTCTTTCTACCACAGTTATAGTAACCTCTATGTGACCTGAACTGTAAGAATTTGATTTTGAACTGGGATTTTCTTCTTTGATATTCTCAGATAAATTTATCTTCTTTCAAACACATTTTCATTGTTTAAAACAGGCCTTTCATCAGTGGGGGCTTGTTCTAGAAGCAATTTTCTTGTCCCGTTGCAAAGATGAAGGTCTCTTCTTAATTGCAGTGATCTCTTTCTCCACACCTAATTTATTTATGGCTTCAAATTCACTTCCAGTCTTATTTTTAAATATTAAGATGCGTTTTCCCTTATCTTTCTTCTGTCTTTTACTATGTATGTGACTAAGATAATTTAGTTGTAACCATGTTATAGCCTAGATGTTGTGCAACATTGAAATTTACTCATCCAAAAACATTATCTTACTACTTTTGAGTATCGCCTCGCTCAGCTGCTAATGACTTGTGTGGAACATAGATTATTTATCAAGATCTAACATGAATGTTTGTTAGTCCAGTTAGTAAGACAATTTTTGTCCCTCTCTGAGACTCTCTAAGCACAGTTTTTATTATCAGTAGTTCTGTTAATACTGTCGTTCCCCTTACTCTCCCTGGTACATGCCATTTAATTTTGTTCATATTCTTTTACATTTTATCTTGCCTACGGTTTCAAATTCTTTCACATTTTTTTTTTTTGCAAACAGTATCCAAAGGACTACACATCACAAGGAAGTTTCATTCAAGAATGACCTGACTTGTCTGTGTTAGTTAATTTTTCTTATTTTGTGACAATGTTTAAGATAAACAGTTTAAGAGAAGAGAAAGTTTTATTGGATCATGGTTTTAAAAGTGATGGTCCATCCTGGTGAAGAGACATGGCAGCAGAAGCCTGAGACAGCTGGTCACATTGCATATGCAGTGAGCACACAGAGAGGGAGGCTCATTGATGCTCAGCAAGAGTACCTTCTTTTCATTTTGTCCTAGAAACTTTGCAAAATAAATAGTACTACTCACATTCATTGTGGGCCTCTCTCCTTGGCTTCACACCATCCAGTGGTAAAAGTGTCTTGAAATTTCCTCTTCCATACAAATTAGTCTATAACTTTTCAATTCAGCCACATTCAATTTCTAAGTATATAAACAGAGGGTTGTCAGTTTCTTTGCCAGAATGTTACATAACTAGGTTCTAGCCAACATCATGCCTGAGGAACCCAAAGAATAAACTGACATGAAAAATTTGATTTGAGTTGTGTTTTGTATCTTAGTTTACACTAAAATGAAGTCAATCTTTTCCGTTTTCCTCCCCCACAAATCTACATACACCCTTTTTCATAAACAAACTAAATAAAGTCTAGAATTATAAAACAAATAATTTCCTAATAATGGTTGTCAACGTTGTTTATGGATGTATTGGGGAGAGGCACTGAGAATGAATGATACAGAATTGATTCACACTTTTATTAGTATTTTGGACAAAATAAAGTTCTAACATTTCTTCTTATGTTGAATTTTATTGATTTATTTATTTATTTTTTATTTTTTTATTTTATTTTATTTATTTTTCTTTTTTTAATATAATTTTTTAGACAAGTAAGGTTTTAGCTTTAGTAAATTATTGATGTTTTCCTGTTTCTTTACTTACTTTTCAAAGTTTCTCCTGATTTTCCTTCATGTGTTTAGGGTATGCATTGCATTTACTGAGAAAGATGAACTGAAAATATAACACTATACTTAAAAGGGACCTTTACAAATACTTTTCTTGATGTTCTAGTATTTTTAGCAGTTATACCAGATGAGAGGAAACATTTTAACTTGCCTTTTAAACTTTACTGAATAGCCTTTGAAGGGAAATACACAGGGCAGCTTTAACATGTGAATCTGTATAACTCAATAGAAATATGATGTCTTTACTTTTATTTCAGTCCATAGTATTTCACTCTTTAGATACCAAAGAAAAGTCATTTTTAGTAGCTCAGGTTAGAAAGCAAGAACAAAATTCCTGTGCGGATCAATGAGGTTATTTGATTCAATCTTGCTGTGATGATGATAATTCTTAGAAATTATGTCAGATACTGTTTATAGCTGCCATGCTATGCTATCCATAATATTCTATAAGTAAGAAAATTTATTTACTTAATGAAAGAGATCTGAGATCATTTCAAAAGTTTAGAAATTACAATTATTTAAATGTGTGTGTGTGTGCACACTGATATACATCTGCCGCACTGTACACTGAGGACAGAGGACAATTTAAAAGAGTTGATTCTTCTATTCCACCAATCAGACCCCTTGTTTCAAATTGTAGTCTTCAGGTTTGGCAGTAACTTTTATTATCTGCTGAGCTACCATTCCAGGTTCATAAATGAAGACTGTGCTTTTGTTTCCTGGCAACCCAGAGCTGAATAATCACACAAAAAATGTTAATTACAACGTTTGTCCAATAGCTCAGGCATATTCCTAGGTAGCTCTTACATCTTAAATCAACCCATTTCTATTATTTTATTTTTTATCACAAGGTTCATGGCTTGTTACCTCATATCTTGCTTCTTGGGCAGCCACCTGGCATCTGCCTGACTCTGCCTTCTTTTTCCCTGAATTTAGTTTAGTTTTCCCATCTAGTTATATTCTGCTCTGCAATTGGCCAAAAAAAGCTTCTTTATTAACCAACAGTAATAAAACATATTCATAGCATACAGAGGGGAATTCCAGATCACTAGTTAGTCTGAAATCTTCATGCAGGGTAAAGTTTCTGTAAATGTAGAAGTTTGTTCAAAGGTCAACATAGGAAGAAAACATTATATTTCAATATTTTAGTATATTTACTCATTAGTTCTAAAGATTAAAAAAATACTGATGATGTAATTTTCTGATATAAAAATAAAAATTATTGCCATTATTTTCTTATTATGGTTCAGGTGGTGAAAAGAAACCAAAAAAAAAAAAAGATTCTTTCGATAAGCATTTTTCACATGTGAATTAACAAGTTTGGACTCCTACAAGAAATCCAGATAAAGGATAGCTTATTCTATGAGGATCCAAACAACCACTTGGTACAAGGCAGGTGAATAGAAACTTGGAACATCCACATATTTTGTCATGTGTTTCCTATGCCTATTAGATGAACATTTTCTTTCTTTTCAATTAATTTTTTTTCATGTTACCTTAAAATGCCAGTCCCCCTTCCCTTTCCTTCTCCCACCTCACCACCTTCCCCATCCACTCCTCAGAGTGGGTAAGGCCTTCCTTGGGGAGTCAATAAAGTCTGGCATTGAGGAAGGGCCAAGCCCATCACCCCTGCATTAAGTCTGAGAAAGTTATCCCACCTTAGGGAATGGGCTCCAAAAACACCTGTTAATGCACCCAGGAAATGTCCTGGTTCCACTGCTAGCAACAGATCAAGCCACACAACTGTCACCCATGTTCAGAGAGTCTAGTTCAGTCCCATGCAGGTTTCCCTGCTGTCCTTCCAGAGTCTTTGTTTTCCCACTAGCTTGTGCCAGCTGTCTTTGTAAATATCCCCACTGTGGTCTTGAACCCTTATTCATATGATCCCTCCTCCCTCTCTTCAACTGAAGTTCAGGAGCTCAGCCCAGTGCTTGGCTGGGGATCATTGCATTTGCTTCCATCAGTT
This sequence comes from Alexandromys fortis, assembly GCF_014885135.2. Lineage (NCBI taxonomy): Eukaryota > Metazoa > Chordata > Mammalia > Rodentia > Cricetidae > Alexandromys > Alexandromys fortis. The sequence continues at coordinate 7,535,574 of NW_026067957.1, read as the reverse complement.
ACTGAATGTTGGTTCTATGATGACAATTAGGGTAGTCACTAATATGATTATAGGAGAAAATCAGTTCAGGTATTCTGTCCACTGTTGCTAGGAGTCTTAGCTGGGTCATTCTTGTGGATTCATGGAAATCTCCCTAGCACCAGGTTTCTTTGTAACCCCATAATTTTCTGAAATTTCTTTGTGGGTTACTTCATACAATGAGAGGCAGTGTTTCTAATGTGAATTATGATCAGATCATTTCAAGGATTGTTATTATTCAAGAAGTCTTGATTATACCAGAATACATTTAATGAAACTAAGGGAGCTCTGAAAATAAATAGTATGTAACTTATTTAAAGAATCATTGTCATCACAGATGCATAGATAATGGATTTGATCCCTTACCTGACAACTTACACAAGCACTGACTTTAGACTATTGATGTGTCTGTGTGGTTTGGTGGTGGAGCATTTGCTTACCTTGTACATGACCTGTGATTTCAAACTCTCAGTGTTCAGCTGTGGGTCTTTGTATTTATCCCCATCTACTGCAGGAGGAAGCTAGGAAGCTTCTTTGACAATGGCTGAGCAAGACACTGACCTACAATTATAACAAAATGTTCTTAGGGGCAATTTTGTTATGATCCTTTAGCAGAATAATCATTTTGCTTCTAGGTCCCTAACTTATCTACTCTCACATTCTTGACCATGTGAGTAGTGTCAGTGATGGGTTCCTTTGCAAAGAGTCACCTTAAATCTGTTCCAATTAGTTATATCGTCCCCCAATCTTTGTGAGACCATTGCACTATCACTGGAGCCAGGTCACTAGTGCAGATTTTATTTGCATGTCTATTGATATTTCCATTGTTCATGTGCTTAGTCATCCATACTGTTGAGGGATCATGAAGAATTCCTGTCATTCTCAGGAGACATAATCTCAAAGAAGACTTATGGTCCCCTGGCTCTTCAATCTTTCTGGCCCTCTCCCATGAGAATTCCTATCAGATGTAGGTGTAGGGGATGTGTTATAGATGTATATGTTGGTACTGAGCTTCATATGATCAACTGTTAACGATATTAGTTGTGTTATTTTGTAACTTTTTTCATTTGCTGTAAAAAGAAGATTCTTTAATGAAGGCCAAGGGTTTTACTGACTTATCTTAATACTGGTAAGCTTAAGAATGGAGTTTAGCATTATTCTAGTCTAGTAAAATGATTGTAGTAGACTATCCTCTATGATCCATGAACTTCCAATCCCTGGGTAGTTGACCAATTTTCTAGTACCAGTAATTTCTCTCCTATTGAGTGAACCTTATGTCCGATTAAACAACTGCTGGTCACTACTAATATATGTGAAGCACTACTGTACTTCATACTGGTCACGTTAGAGTTCATTGGAGTCATAAACACATAGGATTATTGGTTGGTTCTCTCCCTTTTCAGAATAAATAGTACTTTTAGATACTATGAAGACTCAATCTCTGGAAGGAGAATTTCAGGTTAGATTAAGCTAAAATCTTTTTTATTGAATGTCCGATGTTTGTGGTGTGAATAGCAATTGAGTCTTACTTTCAACATCTGAGAGGAAGCTGAAGGCAACCATGATGGAATCTTGTGGGTTTTCTTTAAATTTAAATATCTTTAAATCACGAACATCTTTCTCTCTGTGTCTCTTTCTTTCAAACTACTTTCTTTGTTATTACTAGGAAGCTAATGTGTTTACAAATATGTTTTACTTTTCAAATGTTTGTATAAAATATTTTTAAATGATGGGTTTCATTGTGTTGTTTTCAGTAATGTGTTCTGATAGTTATAGAATTTTATATGATAGTACCACATTTATTTCAATCATTCACTCTTCCTTTTCAAATTCTTTCTGTGTTCATATACTCTCTCTCAAATTCAAGGTTTCTTATTCTTCAATATATAAACATTTATACATATACATACACATATACTTATAATCTGGAGAGATCATTTTGTCTTTCTCATATTTTTTTCAGATCATGTCAATACTTTACCCCTTACACTCATATTATAAGGTATATTTGTTTAGACAGGGAAAAGTACAGCACTAGGTAAATATGGATAATTTTAAAAGAGTATTATAAAGCAATCTCATATAAAATTAATATAAATATCATTAATATTATGAGAGTTATAACTCTGAAAGGGAACTGGAATATTTCAAAAGTAGTTCTTTATAATGGATATTTAAAAAGTTGTTCCAATAAAAAATATAACACATAGATTAAATATATGTTAAATTTAAATTTAAGTTAAAGTTGATTGAATAGCCTGGAATATTTTTTTACTTTACAAACTTCCCATTTCCTTTGTCTGTCTAAAGAATTTCAACTATATTTTATTTCTCCTGATATTACCTTATCTTTAACTGACATGAATTTTAGCTCCTGGAGAGCTTTCTGAGGAAAGCCTACCCTGTGGATAAAACATAATAAATTTTTGAAAATATGTAATGGAGGAATACAAAAGGAATCCTGGTTTGGGAGTATATATGATTAAGATACATTTTATGCATGTTTAAAATTTTCAGAGAACTAAATACAGCACCACATTTTTCTTTTGTAGAATGAAGATATAAAGATGCTCAAGCTTATTAATTTTCAAAATTTCGTAAGAATCATTTAAGTCATTGGGGCTTCTGGGCAAAACAGAAGGTTAAATTGTGTCCTAAAATTTAGGTTAATTATATTTCTGACAAATTTAATTATACAGTTTTAATTAGTAAAAAACAATACCAAGCTGGCAGGAGTTCAATTGGAGCTATTCAGTAATCGTGCAGTTATAATACCTACAAAGCCCAGCATACACCATCAAATGAAATGCTCCAAACCAAGAAGTTACAAAAACTTGACTTTTTCATGTATTACCGCTGTTTGGGAGTTGTAAAAGCTTTATGAAACTTATATTTGCATAGACCACTTTGTTAATATTGGCACAATGCAATAAAACTACTCTGTCACTTACCTTTATGGCTTTAACTTTCTTGTATATTTGATTTTGAAAATAGTTTTACTTATTGCTTACCGTGCATGATAATATTAACAGTATATTTCTATGTTTTAAGATTGAATGTGTTTAGAAATTTCACTAGCAATGGAGGTAATACTACTTTGCATTTAAAAATGAGTTCATTTCACACATGGACTACAAAACTATCTAGTTGGTATCATCTTAAGACTATAATTGTGAATTTATTTTGTATTTTACTTTCATGTGTTTTAATATTTCTCTTCTAAATGTGGAAAGCCCGATTTTGTGGACATCTCCCTGAACAGTAGGGATTTCATTAGCCTTTATTCTAGTGGAACAGCATAAAAGGAGAGCTTTCAGGGACTGGCATCATGTGAAGGCAACAGCTAGCGAGGAGCAACAGACTGTGGTTTACAGTTTATGTGCCATATGAATTCAGACAAGAATGTGTGAAATCAGTCTGTACCATCCCTATCAACAAGCTGTAGTCAGCTGCTTTTTATACTGTTGTTGTCTTTGTCACTCTGTTTGTTTCATAATTTAATAAATGTAAAACAATTGTACAAATGAAAGTATATATTATTATACCCATAGCTAGAATATATAGCAATGTTTTAAATATCAAAATGTACTTGTAGATGCATTTTAAAATTAAATAATAACAAAGATGTGATGCAGGAGAATTGTCTGTATTCTGTCATTCATATTTTAAATAAATACTGATTGGCCAGGCAGGAAAAATAGGTGGGTCAACCAGACAGGAAATAGATGTGGGGCGATGAGAACAGGAGAATGCTGGGAAAGAGGAAGACCATTCATCTTCAGTCTTGCCCAGATGACAGAAGCAGGATGTAACCTACCCCACTGAAAAAATACCAAGCCATGTGGCTAACATAGATAAGAATAATGGGTTAATATAAATTATAAAAAACTAGTACAAAGCCTGAGCTAATGGGCCAATCAGTTTATAACCTAATGTAGACTCTCTGTGTGATTTGCTTTGGGGTTAAATGGCTGCTGGAACTGGGTAGGACAAAAACCCCAACAAAGCAGGCCCTCATGTTATGAAGATGTTACAGTTATTTTTTACAATCTCAACATAAGAAAACTTCCAAATATGGACCTATAGAAGGTATGAAAATGAACTTCACACATTTTGATGAAAAGATTTTAAACATTTAGTTTTAAACTATAGCAATTTCATGTGCTTGTGCAAGATTATAATCCCAACATTATGGGGCAGAAGCATGAATCTCTTACCAGATTAAGGCCAGCCTATTCTATGTAGCAAATATCAAAGAAGACCCTATCTCAAACAACTATCATGTAAACCTACATAAACCATAATGCCTACAATCATTCCTTCAGATTATGTTGCCAGGTATAGGTTTGTATGGTTTTGATTATCCAGACAGGGTTTCTCCTTAGCTTTTGGTTCCTGTCCTGGAACTAGCTCTTGTAGACCAGGCTGGCCTCAAACTCACAGAGATCCACCTGCCTCTTCCTCCTGAGTTCTGGGATTAAAGGCATACACCACAACCGCCTGGCTCAGATATAGGTTTGTATACAATAAGTGACTTCATATTTTTACTTTACTGTAAAATAATATCAAAGATAACATTAAAATGGCTAACAGAATCAAATAACAAGGGAAAGTTTTATCTTGATCAAGCACTCCTTTCTGTTGAAGTCAAATATGTTCAAATTAGTAACTATTTTATTTTATTCACAGTTGACATTGTCAAGTGATATTACTGCTTGTTTCTGAGAATAAAGTAGAAACATATCTATAAAATCAATGAACCCCTCAAGTGGTGAGATGGCTCAGCATCCAAACTTGTAACTAGTAACTTGAGATAGGCATAAACATTATTTTCTCGGACTATTAGTTGACTTTATTTAAGGGACATTTATAAAATATTTTAATTCTTTGTGTTAATTAATATGAAGTAGATGTTTTGCTTGTGGATTTTTGAGAGAATAGGAAAAACATAGCGATCATAACTTCTGGTCAAAACTCAGATCCATTTAATTAAGAAAAGTTCAAGAAATGACTCCCCCAGTAAATGATAGGATTTTAATTTTGCAATGAATTTGGCATCTTATCTATCAATTTAACAAAATAAATTCAGACCTTGATGCAGCTCTATATCCAAATATACCAAAGTTAAGATACACAATATAAGTCAAAACACTAGGCACTTTTACTTAACAGCCTTTGCTTATGGCACAATTTTGTTTCAGGTCATGTCTATTTCCCCTGTATGTAACCCAGAATATTGAAAAGTGTAACTCTCTGGGATAACTCATGAAAACAGTTGGAACATCTTACCCAGTGGTTTTAGGGTACAAACATTTTAAAAAGAGAATCTGTATTCAGTATGTCATTGAGGAGAATGAAGGACAAAACAACTGATGTCTTGTCAAACCCCTATAGAATAATTCATTAAAACAAATTTTATAACATAAGATTATGGACAAATAGAAAAGAAATACTTATAATAGCTATGTGTAGTTAAAAGATATTCATTTGCAGTATTTAGCTTATATTTTTATTATAATCATAATAGTCTTTTGACTGACTTATTTTGTTCTACATGTATGAAATCCATTTATATTATTGCAAAAATTAAAAGTTGTTCTTTATTACTGAGTTACACTCTGTGTTACGCATATATTTCAATTTTTTGCCATTTTTCCTCTTGACAGTTATATTCTTCAGTTTTTAGATGTCATTAATAAAGATGATTTAACAGTGCAGCTGAGTGTGTCTGTAAAAATAAATATATATGTATATATGTGCAAATGTGTGTATATATAGATATATACCAGAATTGGATATTCAATATGTATTTTATATCTCCTAAATAAATACCTAGCATATAATTGTTGGGCTATTAAGGTTGAAGTTTAATCTTTATAAGAAACAGTTGAAGGTTTTTTGAAGGGTTGTACAACTTTACAAACCACCCAATAAGATAAAAGGGAATGTATTTCCTGTTTACTTGCTGACATTTTCAATTCTCAGCATTAAATTAGGAGATGTTTAACATATGTGCAATAATATCTTCCTTTTATCTAAAGCCAAATTTCTGATTATTAATGACATTGTCTTCTTCATGTGATAAGTAGCAATGTTGGTATTTCTTATGTGAAGCACCAACACAAATTCTTCCTGTCACCTTTATTTAAACGTTTCAACATTTACTGAGGGGTGTATGTTTTGTATATTAGAAATTTGTAAAATATATTGTTTAAAGCATTTATCACAATTTACATAGCCATTTTAGCTTACTGATAAGATATTAAAAGTTGACATTTTAATTATCAATTAATTGGAAGTTATCAATTTCTTGTGGTTATTTTTGCCTCCATCTTCTCAAAGGAAAGTTGATTGATTACTTCCACCTTATTTTAGAAGTTTCCTTTACTTTATGGACAATTTCATTAGTCACATGAAGTATTGTGGGAATTTTGACTTGGTAATGTGTTATCCATGATGTGATTTAAAGTCTGTGATTTACAATGAAGCTCAGTAGCACTCCATTTTTAAATAAATACCATTTTTGATGTTCATAGTAGAATGTTTAAAATTTATTCTTTCAGTATATTTAAAATGTGTGCTATATAGTGTATTGACCATGTCCAGTACACTGTACTATATGAAAGCTTTCCAGGGCTATTCTTTATATAATTAAATTTTAATTTTCACTACCAGTATCTCCTTTTTTCTCCTATCCTTCCTTGGTACCCATCCTTCCAGTCTCTGTTCCTTCCTTCTTTTCTTTTTTAACACTGTTTCTCATAGTATAGTAATTTCCAAATTGGTCCTTTTCTTTCCAAGTAATTAATTTGTTTAAATTACAATATAATTGTATTATTCCCTCTTCCCTCTCCTCCATTCTAACCCTACTAAATGCCCCCTTGATCTCCTTCAAAATTGTGACCTCTATTTTCATTAATTTTATTACATACATATAAATTCCTAAATATATAAATAATCCCTACTTAGTATATATTATTCTTATTTTTAAGGTTAAATAATATTTCTTTGGAAAGACATATTGAGTCATTATGCGTCAATAAATAGTATACAATGGTCACTTTCCACCCTTTGACACATCTTTCTCACATGTATCCTTTGGCTTTGTGGTAATAGTGATCCAAATACATATTAGATAATATCTCATCATGATATATATTCTAATTATGCTGAAAATTTAAAATGTGAAATAAAATGTGTGTGTTTTTCTTTCAAATTGTAATAATTGGTCACATGTTTATTGAAATTCAAAAATACAAATGCTTTTGTATTGTCTTCAGAGCTGATTAGTTATGTTGAGTACATTCATATATATGTGGGCTATTTAAAAATTTTATGTGTGTCTATGTGTGTATACACAGGGTATATGCACATATATGTACATTTGTTTAGGCTCTGGGTTGAGCTTGAGTGTCTTCTTCCATCATTCTCTGCCTTATTATTATCAATTTTATGATGTGAATGTAGTATATATATATACCTTCACTCTCACAATATTGTAGGCTACTATGCTTTGAGTTGTACAAGAACTGTGAAAATCTGAATGAAAATCCTCATGCTTGCTCAGGACTCCATCAGGACCAGACTACCGCTGAGTATTTTTAAAATCATCTTGGTAAATTGCAAATTTGTATTTTTAATTATCAACTTGTTTATTTATTTTGCTGCAAAATAATATTACATGTTTTTATACTTTGAACTTTAACACTGCATTATATTGTGATTTTTTTCTTATTTGGTGTATTGCATTTAACTTTGTAGGATATTCATTGCATAAAGTTTTTAATTTTATATAGTTGTTCTTGATGAGTGTTGCATATGATAACATGGTGTCATACATGTTAAAAAATAATCAGCAAAAATAATGTCATGAAACTTTCCTTGTCAATTTTTTTTGTGGAATGGATACTTATTTAAAAAAAAAATTAAGTTATTTTGACCTCATTTTCCATATGGTATTGCATAAAGATTAATTTTATTTATTTGTTCCTACGTGTCCAATTTTCTAGGACCATTTATTAAGTAGTACATTTTTTGTCATATATTCTGACAACTTGTTGACTATACAACAGTGTGCATATTTCTCTGTTTTCTACTTACTTTTGTTCTGTGTTTACATTAATATTATGATGATCTAAAGATGGAAATCAGTTTTAACCATGCACTAAGTAGTTGATTGACTATAATGAAGGAAGACTTATCTCTGGCATGAAAGCATAGCATAAATAAAATAGTCAATAAATGGAAAAATTATATTAATATAGAAAAATGTAATCATTAAGTCAAAATCTGAATAGAAACAGAAAAGATATTAAGAAAAAAATCACAATTTGTTTTACTAATAACTCAACAAATTGGATATAGAAAAACCTATTTCAAGGAAACAAATAGAACTTATCACAAATACCCCAGTGATATCGCATTAAATGGTGGAAAGGTGAAGGCTTTTCCATTGCTATCAAGAATAAGACAGGGAGATCTATGCTAAGTTCTTGCATTCTCTTTTTCTACAGCAAGACACAGAAGAAACTCAGAAAGAAAGAAAAGTTATGCAAATTAGAAAGAAGTGCAATTTTCTCTGTCTTTTATGACACAATTTTACACATGAAACAATAAAATTCCACCAAAAAATTTTTGAACTATTATTCAAGCCCAATAAATTTGCAAGTTGTTAAACTGGCATAGAAAACTCAATGTTTCTATGCACCCCCGCTGAGTTATTTGAAATAAGAATTTTAAATTCAATTCCATTTACAATAACATTAAAAAATAAAATAACTAAAAGTGCATTTGATAAAATATGTAAAAGATATTCTCTCTAACGTATTTAGTGTTGAAGAATGAAATTCTGGAAAAGGAAATGGAAAAGTACTTTGTGTCCCTGGGTTGAAATAATGAATAGTCTCCAAATAAAATTTTGCAATTTGCAGTCAACAGATTCAATGCAGTCTTTATCAAATTAATAATATCTTTCAAAAATAGGACAAAAAAATTGTTTAAAATCATCATGGACATCAAATAATATAAAGGTGATCTGAAGCAGGAATAATAAATCTTTAAGCCTGAAAATATTCTTAAGTTTTTAACATGATCATAGCAGTTTTATATATTTATTATTTGTTTATATAGATTATAGTTTCTTATAATATTTAATGGGTTTGAATATGTTAATAAATTATATAGAATTATTTTCTTCATAATTTGTGTGACTGGCTGCAGGAGCCCATTCATTTTAGTTGTGTTCCCTATTATAACATGTCATCTCCATGTTGAATCTTTGTACTGTTAAAGAGAGATATCCCCTTGCTAACTCATTGGTCATCTTTAAGACACAAGGGATAACGTTGCTAACTATATAAAGTTGTTTAAGTGTTTTAATATCTGTGGTGATAGAACTTCTTTCATTTCAATATCAGGTGTTTATTTTTTCTGGTGTATTTACTTTATATCCTGGCCTCATTCTTTTCCTAGTCCCACCCAACACTCTGTTACCTTATCAGAATCCACTCCTCTTATGTTTCTGTTTAAGAAAGGGCAGTCCTTTCATGAGTATCAAGAAAACAGGGCATATCAAGTTGTAGAAAGACTAATTACGTAACTCCCCATTTGTTAATGCTGGGCAAGGTGACCCAGTATGGGGAGTAGGGTCCCAAAAATCAATAAAAGAATTAGACAGAGCCCTATTAGAGCTATTAGGAGTCACAAAAGAGGGCCAAGCTACTCAATATTCGCACTGCCTTGGTCAGTGCCATGCAAGCTCCCTGGATAGATTCAGTCTCTGCGACCTCCTATGAGCCCAAGTTCATCAATTCTGTGTTTTCTTGTGGTGCCCTTGAACCCTCTCGTTCCTACAATCCAATCTACCCCTCTTCTGCAGGATTCCTCAAATCTGCCAAATGTTTGGCTGTGGGGCTGCATGTTTCTGTCAGTTGATGAAAGAAGCCCCTATGAAAATAATTGGACTGGGCACCAAACTGGTCAATATCTGCTGCTATTGCTATGAATCTCTGCTGGGGTCCTCATTAAAGATTCCTGGATGATTCCCTTCCACCAGCTTTTTATCTAAACCCAAAATGTGCCCCTCTTTTCACTAGTCTCTTTAACTACCATCTGAGCATTGGTAGATGTAAGAATTCTCAAGTGACTGACTGCTCTGGTTCTCTGATCCTTCAGCGCTTATCCAATATCTGACTCTGGGTTATTTTATTATTAAGAACAAATAGAATTTAAGCTACATGTACCTTTATGGGCATGTACTTATTTAGGTTAGGAAATTTTTCTTCTATGATTTTGTTAAATATATTTTGTTAGGTTTATTGTTTTCCTATTATTTTTAGGTTTGGTCTTTTCATAGTGTCCCATATTTTCTGGATGTTTTTTGTTAGGAATTTTTAAGATTTAACATTTTCTTTGATTGATAAATCTGTTTCCTCTGTGGTATCTTCAATGCCTGAGATGTTTTATGTCCATCTCTTGTATGCTGTTGTTGATGCTTGCATATATATCTCCTGTTTACTTACCCAGATTTTCTTTTTTAAGGATTATCTCAGTTTCTGTTTGCATTTTTCATTCTGTCTCCAATTTCAGGTCTTGAACAGTTTCCTCCTCCTCCTCTCCTTCTCCTCCTCTTCTTTTTTTCTACTTCTGCTTCTTCACCCCCCCTTTTTTTAGAGATTTTATTGACTTCTTTCAATTTTTGTTTGTTTTTTCCCCTCAATTTCTTTTCTTTTTTTTTTTTTTTTTTTTTTTTTTTTCCCCTGAGACAGGGTTTCTCTGTAGCTTTGGAGCCTGTCCTGGCACTCACTCTGTAGACCAGGATGACCTTGAACTCACAGAGATCTGCCTGCCTCTCCCTCCCAAGTGCTGGGATTAAAGGCGTGCGCCACCACCACCCGGCCTCCCCTCAATTTCTTTAAGGGATTTTTTTTTCATATCCTTTCTAAGGACCTCTATCATCTTCATAATGTCATTTAGGCATTTTTCTTGTGCTTCAGCTGTGTTGGATTGTTTAGGTCTTGCTGTATTAGGATACCTGTGCTCTTGTGATGTCATATTGTACATTTTGTTATTGATTGTGTTTTTTCATTGGCATTTAGATATCTGAATTTGGGATGATTATAGGTCTATGTATTGATACATGTATTTGACTTTATTGGAGGAGGATTTTTCCATTGGTTTCTCTTTTCTCATTGATTTTCTGGACTAAATGAACTAAAGGGTTCTGGTGTCTAACATGTCTTCAGGTCCAGTAGGTTGTCCCCTGTAGGGTTTGGGTGTCTATGGGCTCCTAGATCTGGCCTGGCCTCTCAACCAAATGCCCCTCAACCAAAGAATGGATAAGGAAAATGTGGTACATTTGCACAATGGAGTACTACACAGCAGAAAAAATAAAATATCATATATACTCACTCATAAATGGCTTTTAGACATAAAACAAAGAAAACAAGGCCATAATTCACAATCTTAGGGAATTAGACAACAATAAGACACATCCTAAGAGACATACCCATGGATCAAATTTACATGGGAAGTAGACAAAGTCAAGCTCTCCTGAATAATTTGTGGGCATGGGGACCATAGGAGAGAGTTGAAGGGGAGGGGAGGAGAAGGAAGGGGAGCAGAGAAAAATGTATAGCTCATAAATTAATAAAACACACTGATAATCACTGAAGTCCTTTTAAACCATATTCTGTGTACTGAGTGAAAAGGTCTTCAGAGGATAGTGTTGATCCCACTGTGTGGTGATTTATTTTCATTTTATAGAAGTTAGAGATAATGAATGCTTGGAACCACACAAGCTCCACGACTGTAACATATTGTTTTCAAAATTCAAGGATAATATAAACTTGTAGGATAAATTCCAACACTGTGAATTTCAGGACTAAAGTGATATCTACTTCTTGTCACTATTAGGACCTGCTGTATGAAACACTCTTTCCGACCCCATCAATTTTTGCCCCTATATCAATCCTAAAATCCATTTAGTCACTTTTTTATATACTAATTTTTGTGGCTTAATCATCTGATTCCAAATTTCGATGGTTATATTTTGGTACAATATTTTTAGATCATCTTCTTTATAGGTGAAATTTTAGATAATAATGAGGTAAACCCAAGTAATTCAGCAAATATTTTCAGTACGGGTGAATTTTCACCATTCCAAGAGGCAATCAAGGCATCTGTTCATCTGCTGAGTTAAAGAATGGGAAGCAATCCTGAAAAATACAGGTATGCTCAGTGTATCACAAAGGATCTTGCGAGTGAAATAACAGGTAAGAGAAGTAGAAAAGCTCAGATGTCCATTTCTGTCTCTGATTATGGAAGGGGGCACAGCCCATAAAGACAAAAAAGATGGAGAAATAAATTCTCTTTAAACGCATCTATTAAAAATGTATTCCTGATGACAAATTATTTCCATCCAATTAGAATGCATGTCTCAATGTTGATCTCGACAAACACAGTATTTGTTTGTGCTTCTAGATTACCAGTTTATTCCATTTTATTATACTATGGATAGAAAATTAATTCATCTTGTAATATAAAAAGCACAATTTCGGGGCTGGAGAGATGGCTCGGTGGTTAAGAGCATTGCCTGCTCTTCCAAAGGTCCTGAGTTCAATTCCCGGCAACCACATGGTGGCTCACAACCATCTGTAATGAGGTCTGGTGCCCTCTTCTGGCCTGCAGACATACATACAGACAGAATATTGTATACATAATAAATAAATAAATATTTAAAAAACAAAAACAAAAACAAAAAAAGCACAATTTCTTCCTTCAGAGTTTCTATCTTGTCATAGGTAATAAATTATACATGGACTTTATATATAAATGCTATACATCAATATAAATGATGATAAAATGTCTTCTTACTGACACTGTCACTTACTGATTTCAAAAACTATAACACAAACTCAAAAATTTGAATACATATAACTCATAATGATATGGTTTCTTGAAATACTACTAATAGTTCAATTTAAATTAATAAGAATATCTGGTCAGACATTCTTAAAAATATAGTTTCCCAAATCACACTGAAAGACAAGCAAAGGTCTTGTATTTTTTTACTTTACTTTAATTAATTTTTTATTAAAATTTTCCACCTCCTCCCCCTCCCATTTCCCTTCCCCTCACTTCCCCTCCCCCTTCCTCTCCAGTCCTAAGAGAAGTCAGGGTTCCCTGTCCTGTGGGAAGTCCAAGGTCCTCCCCTCTCCATCCAGGTCTAGGAAGGTGAGGATCAAAACAAACTAGGCTCCCACAAAGCCCGTCCATGCAGTAGAATCAAAACCCAGTGCCATTGTCCTTGGGTTCTCAGTCAGCCCTCCTTGTCAGCCACATTCACATGCTCCATCAATCCCAGTCCATCTGGCCTTGGTGAGCTCCCATTAGATCAGCCCCACCATCCCAGTGGGTGGACGCACCCCTCGAGGTCCTGACTTCCTTGCTCATGTTCTTCCTCCTTCTGCTCTTCATATGGACCTTGGGAGCTCAGTCCGGTGCTCCAGTGAGGGTCTCTGTTTCTATCTCCATCCATCACCAGATGAAGGTTCTTTGGTGATATGCAAGATATTTATCAATGTGGCTGTAGGATAAAGCCAGTTCAGGCTCCATCTCCTCAAGCAAAAGTCTTTTAATTAAGGATGGTAAAGAATTATAGGATGAAAATGTTAAAGCTGGTCACGGATGAAAGATTAACTTCCAGTGAGAACAGTCTGATATTTATATTGATAAATTTGAATTTGAGGATTTTGAGGCAAAGAAGGAATTATGTATTATTTTATATTTGTGAAATGAGTGTGGAATGTTTTCACAACACACTCAGTGACCACATTTGCACAGGAACAAGAACATCGCATTTACATGGTGCAGTTGTTGTGAGGAGGTAGTAATCACTGTCCCTTGGGTCTGTAAATGTGATTATAAACAGAATTCAGTAAAACTTATAAATTGGATTAATTTTCTATGCATATGCAGAGCTTTTAAGAAGCCTAGTGGCCTGTGCATAATGCTGATAGGATACATGCATTAATATATTAAAGGTAAATATTCTTTACTTGAAGCCTGCAAGTTGCTGGGCATGCTTCTTAGCACTTATATGACTTAACTTGTGCAAAGAAATCATAAGAGGTGAGTACTAATGTTTTATAATTTTTTGTAAAATATTATGGTTTACACTAGTTTGTAGAACTAATGTTTTACAACTTAGTATTGTACAGAGTGCACAGATGTGGCATTTCCTGAAGTCTACAGAGGCTGTTAGTGCATTATCCATATTTGAAGTCAGCTAGTGTTGTATTTTGCTTTGCTTTGTTTTGCTTTCATTCTAGAACTGTGAAAGTTGTCTGATTTAGCATTAAGGAAGTCATTAAGGATTTGACAAAATACCATTTTAATTAAGCACTGCATATAATATTTATTTAAATGCATTAAATTCCTAGTGGCTATAGACTTCCATTGTCTTTGGAAAGTTTTGTAAGAAGTGTACTTATTCTGAGTCAGTGACTGCTGGAGTCAATTGGACAACTGAATCCATCACAGGAAGTTTCCTTCCTGGCAGAGGAGGCAGTGAGTAAATCTCACCAAAGCTCATGTTTTCTTCATTACCATCTTCACAAGAGCATCACTGAATCTGCTGCAAGACTTGTCCCATCTAATACCTGATTCCTCAGTTGGAAGCTCACAGGCCTTCTAAGAGCACAGGGGCAGATTTTTGCATTTTGCAAATAGACGAAAGACTCTTTCTGCAGCTCCTGACATCATTTCTGATTGGCAGGGTAAGAAATCAGTGCAGCTGAGAGAATTTTCCACATGCATGCTATGGTTCTATTTGGAAAGGATCATCATGTGATTCTTGAGAAATACATTTTATCAAGGATAATATTTATTCGCAACTTGTCTGAGATATTTTACTTTTATCCTAGAGACCAGAAGTGTACACTTCTGTAGGAATGCAGAAGAGTTGGGCACAAACTTTACATGTATGTTCTAAATATAGAAAATTAAGTGATTAACTCAATGTGGTTTGAATTTCTGTTACTCTTTTTACTTTGCAATACTGTGTCTTTAATTTTCCAACAATCACTTTATCTATAGCATTGCAGGGGTAATGATATTTTCTTTATAAACTTGAGTACTCAAAATATTAGCTTAAGTTTGTTATTTGAACCTTTGACCAAAAAAACATTACTACTCATATGGATATTTCTAAAATTAATCCAATGTATTAGGCCAGTGAGACTAACAGAACTTCAGTTGATTGCATGCTATCACAGATTAGATTGAAGAGTTGCAAAAATAAAGAATTTTAAAATTTAAGTAGTATTTCTCTAAAATTGAATACAAGTTGATTCTAATGCATTCAAGTTAAATCAAACTACTTTTTACAGAAGGGCTTTTTAAAGCTTGTCATCAGCTGCAATGGAGCTAAAAGAAAAAGATGAAAATAACTCTTGCCATGATTTACAACTTGCACATTAGTCTCTCAACAGGGTAAGCTGAACTTCTGTGCGCTAGTAAGCTTTGAAGCACCTGCCTTGGGCTAGCATTTAGCAAATTTCCAAAGCCTGAGTATTTAATATGAATGAAACATGTAAGATTGATGATCAGCATAAATGGTAGGCATCTTTTAAAAAGAAAATACACACAAACACAAACTTTACTTTCCCACCTCTGCCTACACACTTGTCTCTTCTACATGATTTCAAGCAATTTTCTAATTGTATATATTTGAAATGTAATGAGCCCTAAATGCAGGGATCTAATAGATAGGGAGGTTAGAAGGAGGAAATTTATAAAACATTTTTAGCTCCTTTTCTATGTATGTATTTGTTGTTTTGTTTTTTTTATTAATATTAGATTTAGAAATGCTAGGCTGAGTTGGCGTCGAATGTTTTATATTCCCAGAATATAAGAAGGGACACATAAGCTTGGGTTTCTTATTCAAATTCTTGTTTGGTTTTGAAAAGCAACATTAAAAAAGAACACTGAAATTTTGTGGGGTATTTTTCCTCCCTAACCTCAGGCTGTTGCTTTGGCTAGTCAGTCTCAAATTCTGGATTCTCCTGCCTCGGCTTTCCTTGCACTGAGATATAGCTTTATGTTGCTGGGAATACAAACACACAAACCATGATGAGCAGAACTTGAACTTTTTAAAATAGAGTTGCAGGTATCAAAATACACAGGAAGGGTTTCTATTATTCTGAAAGTGAGTGTAACATTTGGTTTGTTTCCATACTCTTTACATAAATAATTAATAACTAAATTGAAAATGGTCTTATAAAAAAGTCATATTTAACTGGTTTATTGTCAGGTTAAAAATGTATTTGCTCTTGTGACAAGTGCTCATTTTAATATGGTTAAAAGCTAGATAGAATACAAAATTTTCCACACCTAAGACCTAGCCATTTGCAAAATTGACAGAGAAGTAATCCAGAATTTTTGTTTAGTTTTGAAAACATTTTATTCTGTATCATTAGTTAACATTACTAAGTTCAGTATGGCCAGGTTTTAGGGGGCACTCCTCTGGTTTGCATGACTGGGTAATCTGAAGGACCTTTTAAGGGAAACTACCCCAGAGTGCTGCTGAGAGCCAGCAGGAGGATGAACAGAGGTGAAAATTAGGGAAGAAAATTCATCTACATACCCAGCAGGTTTTGATCATTTATATATTCATCTGTTTTCAGTTCTCAACTTGATAAGAGTATGTGTATTTCATGGTACCGTGCAGAGAAAATGAAGTGTGTAAGGTCATTCAATAAAGATTAAATTAAAAACATATTCCTATTGCACCCTTAGGGTCCATTAGGCTTGATGAGTGTACAAATACATTCTTTGTGTTCTGTGCTGCATCCTGAAAGAGACTGTGTGCTTCGCTCATTATAAATGTGCACCTGAAAAGATGGAACATTATCCCCTGTTTTTTAACTGACCTGTGGCCACCGCTGGGTTCATTAGTGCAGAACATCTTTTCCACTGGCTGAGTCTGCCCTATTGTTTGCATTGGCCAGGGTCAAGTCAAGGGCACCGGCCTAGATTGGACTCATTTGTCAGAGGGTCTAGCAACAAAGCTGATTTCAGCAGAGATGGGGTGAATTTCATGGGGCTGAAACACAACCTTTGACACCAAGTGCCCAGGGCTCCTCAGAGTTGCACAGATGGCCTGCCACCCTTAGGTATCTAGGAACAAAGAATTGGTGAATTAGAACAAAAAATAAAGTTTCCGCAGTCAGCATATATTTTAAGTGTTTAAATTATTTGCAGGGATTTTTGACAGTCTAAAATTGCATCTTGAGCACTTGTGATAATCGCTGTGCTTTTTAGACTATGAAAGAAAAAAAACAATTCAGTTGGGGGCTTATTGCTTAACTGGTGTAACGGGTAAAGTGTAGCAATTTAGTGTGGAGTGCAGGTTTTCCATGGTCAGCAGGAGCCGGCATGAACAATGGGTCGTGCTGAGGTAGCATGTGGAAAATGACTTTAATACACTATATAGAATGGCTTATTGCCTTGGTCAATAGGCTGCAGTGAAGATGGTGTACTCAGCCACTTGGGAAGGTTAAACCTGTCAGGGAACACCGTGACTGATATGCAGGGCCTGCTTATGAGGTCTCTAATGGAAAAACCTGACAAGCAATGTTATAAAGGTTACACTTGACACATACTTCAGCATTATGCCTTATATTAATCCATTTTTTAAGGTAGGGTACTTTATATTTGTTAGAAATTGATGCCACAATAGTATTAACACTCCAGAGGAAACATTTAAACTTTGTAGTAAAGTAAGGAGCGGGATAGAATATCACTGCCTGGGGTAGGACACTCCTGTAAGATGTGGGCAACATACTGCAAATAGTTTGTCTCATTTAGTATTCCTGATTATTTACCATTCAGGAGCCACAATTTGGAAAACGTTTTTATAATATTTTCCTTTTCTGTTTAAGAAAATATGTACTGTAAAGACACTGTAATATATTCTAGAAGAATACTCCAAAGGCAGTAAGTTGGGTTGGGTGATTTTTGCTTCTCATGGGGAAAGAATAAAAGTAATGAGTTCAATTTTACTTTCCACTGAATTTGGAGTTACAGTCTAGCTCAATGACAGTGGTTTCATAATGAGTCTAGTTCTAAGTTATTCTGGGGATCAGAAAAGCCTCATTATTTTGGTAAAAGATAAAAACATGGGGCACATAGTTTTGACTATGTGAGGGATGGAGAACAGACAACCCAAATGTTTATGAAGGTTCTCGGTATTGTTAGATTTTATTTATTTCCAATACATCAGATACTTGATTGTGGGGATCAGTCACTTTACTCTGAAGCCAGTAAAGTTTCTAGTATACATTACTATTAATTTAGGGCTTCTGAGAACTGTACTATGTAATGGCTTATGAGAAGAATGTTAAACATGGATGGTTTTATGTTGTCTGTCCTGTTTCTCTATAATAATGAGACTCATAAGAATGTTCCCACTCTTTGGAAGAGATTCCAGGCTGTGGAAAACATTGAATTGAAATTCTGAATAGCAGGGGTCTTCTAGCATGTTCTTCTGTATAAAATTAGCTAAGGAGAAATATGTGAAATATGGCTGTTTTCTGAAAAGTTGCAAAGAAAGTGTTATTGACAGAGTTCTAGTCATTTTTGATACCTACTTAGAAAGAATTTTTAGAAAAAAATGATCTTTTAAAGCAATTTTAAATATCTTAAGTTTCAAAGTAATATTTTTGATGATTAAAATGTCCTAATATAAGTTTATACTAATAGGTCAATAGTAAAAACTTGTCTGATTATGAAAACTTAGGTATATTTGTATAATTATATGCTGAAAATTACAGGTGTAAAAATATTAATCCTTTGTTAGTATGTGTGAATAGTGAATAATATGTCAAATATTTTATTACTTTGTATATATACCTATGTACAAATATACTTTTCTAGTTAGACAGAGGGAAATATAAAAGGTAGTAAAAAAAGGGAACAGATAAATTATTAATTTATACTATTGATTGGCCAAATCACAATCTAAGTTTCAAAGATATATAGGAAGAAATTAAACTCTTAAAATTCTTTCCTCTTGACTGTAAATTGAAGTCAAAATGTTCTTTTAATGTTTTGATATCTTTGATGGACATATTCCTTTACTTTTCTTGAAATGTTAGGAATAAGATAAATAAGAAATGTAATGAGAAAAGCATATTTTTTATGTTACAATTATATCTGTAAAAGTAGAAAATGACCATTTGGAAATATTAATATATCCATTTTAAAATTGTAAAGGTATTTCATATATGTTTCTGTATTTTACTAAAATTTTCTAGCTGAAGATCTTTTTATCTATTATACATTTTTATGCATATGATTGTAAATGTATTAATTTCTTTATATCACTCTTCTTATAGGACATAAGATATTTACTTCAATAATGTCAAAGATCTATGTACACAGCAAAAATATTAATTTGTGCAAATATGAAAAAGTAATATCTAGTCCTGAAAACATATAAAAGCAGGATATGTTAAGAATGAACAAATTCAGCTACTACATAGAACGACATAGGCTGAACACCAGGTCATACCCCGCACCACCATGTCTGAGCCAGAACTTTCTCTACGTACTCTGTAGAATGGGTTTTCTGCCATGTTCTTAATAAAAACAGGTGGATATTTTCATTGTATAATATATTTTAGAAAACATCATCTCTGATTGTAAAAAATGAATATTGAACATGGAGAAACACATATATGTGAGATAATGTGCCAGACAGCAGCAGAGGTTCAGATGAGGGCCTCACCATGGAAATTCAGTCATGGGCGTTGAACTAAAGGCAAACGGTTGCTCAGTAAATCATGTTTTCACACTTTCAACACATAAACTACTGTGAGAAAAGACAAATTTATTAAAATCTTCCAAAGTGCCAGACATTTTGATAACACTCAGAAAGCTATCAAAGTCATCCAAATTCCTGAATCACAATTGCTAAGACAAATGATGTGATGAAAGGATTGAGATGATAGACGTTTAACTCAATAATTCAAACCAAATATGAAAATAAAAGGGGTTTGTCTCACAAAACTTAATAATGTTAAATTTTATATTTTACTAAGTTTATAATCTGTTTTTATGCAGACTTAATTTCCATGTGGTTCATATTTTCTCAGAAGAAATCATGACAAAGTAATTCAGCATGGGTAGAGTAGGTTAGTATGTTCGTAGCCACTCTTGGCTGGTTTTCAGGCTAACTGAAAAGTGATTTCAGGGAAAGATATGAACTAGATTGGTTCTGCCAGGTGAGTTCTCAGTGAAGCTAATGGGTAATGCTGAAAACATCATGTCACTCCAACAGAGGCCTAAAACTGTGTTGATAAAGAAATCCACTAATGTCTCAGTCCTCAGAGATGCTATAGCTTATAGCTGCTTGTGTATCCTAAGTTGGTTATCTCTCTTACAGATTATCATAAAATTTTATGACCATGAGTCATCTCCAGTATTAAATTTCCTCTGGATGATGTTCGGTAAGTCAAGCTTTTGTGATTAAGGTTTTATAAAGATCAACAGGAATTAAATTTTAGAATACTTTTTCCTAAATGCACTGACTCAGCATTTCATTCTTAATATCTTCACAATAATACCAGCCTATGGATAAGGTTATCAGCCAATTTTCACCATATTTTTTAGATTATTATTATGACAATGTGTGTGATATCTAAGAAAAAGAAGCAAATAGCTGTATAAGAAATGTAATATTAATGTTTGTAAAGGTAAGTTTTATGAAATTTCATTTAGCTAACTTTGGTTCAGAGTATGAAAGAGCATTCATTTGGCCTAATTGGTCACTCATCTAACAGGTAAAATCAAAATGCATTTTCATAAATAACATTCTAATAAGTCTGAAGCTAAAACTGAATGCCATACTGTTAAGAAGAGATTGTACTGTTCTCAGATTGCTGTAAAACAAATATTGAGATTTTCCTTTAACTTGAATATAAAGGATAATTACCTAACCAGTGTCAGTAAAATACATATTTCACAAATAATCCTGAATAAAATTTTTTCACCAGCAAGTATATAATATGCTCAAAGCCAAGGGATTTACAAACTGTTGAAACACATAAGTATCTGTTGTGTGAAATTTAAACTAAAAGGCTCATTTGTAGTTGGAAGACATTATTAAGTCTCTAAACACTAGGATAGACCTACTGTTTTACTTAAGTGGAAACACTGTTTTCTGATAAAGATTTTTAAAATAGAAATGTTATAAAATATGTGTGGAAAAAAGACGGTAAATGTTGTATTTAAAAGAACTTACAACATTTTGAAAGTAAATAAACTTTTCTATGCCTTGTTTATAATTGAATCAGGTCACAGCCTTCCTGAAACATACATGATATATGGTACTTGTGCCCCCAAACGTTCTTGATCTTTGGTTGACTTGGTGTTGTGACCTTGCCTCGGAACACAAAGCCTTCATGTTAACTGATAGAGGGGTCACGGAGCTAACAGCACTGTTTAGTGTTTTATTTGAACAGTTCAATGGTAAGGTGAAGGGAATTCTCCTGAGAGTGCCTCTAATAGCACTATTGCATTTCTCAAAGCCCTCTTAAGATAATTGTTTTCAGAATCATGGTATGATCATTTTAGAACTTCTAGACTGAATGTCTGTTTCGTTTGGTCATGGTTCTGTCTCTATTATTTCACATTGTATTAATTTTCTTTAAGCTCATTAGATTGAAAAGCTCTAACAAAGTTTATTTAAAATGATATATGTACGTGTTTTTTTTTCTACTAATGATAACAAACTCTAATTTATAGTCCTACTCCTCACACAAGGGATGATATAATTCTAGCTAGAATGATAGCTGTGCTATTCCAAATGACCCAATGATTCCTCATATACTGAACTTATATACTTTAATCACAGACATTTAAAGTAAAGCCACTTAATAATGTTTGACAAAAAATTTCATGGTACTATTAAGATAGATATGATAATATTTAATTCTCATTTAGATATTAAAACTTAGAAAAAAATTGTATGCTGAGAATGTAGTATGAGATTATGTTTAAGTTCAGTTATGTGAAATTCTTAACAAAGTATACTTCTAGTAGAGGTCTGATCTCCAAAATATACTAAGAACTCAAGAAATTGGTCATCATAAGAACAAATAATACAGTAAAAAAAATGGAGCACAGACCTAAACAGAGAACTCCCAACAGAGGGATGTAAAATGGGTGAAAGACACTTAAGGAAATGTTCAACATCTTTAGTCATCGGAGAAATGTAAATCAAAACAACTCTTAGATTCCATCTTACACCTGTAAGATTGGCCAAAATTAAAAACACTGATGACAACTTATGCTGGAGAGGTTGTGGGGAAAAGGGAACACTCCTGTATTGCTGGTGGGAGTGCAAACTGGTACAGCCCCTTTGGATGTCAGTGTGGCAATTTTTCAGAAAATTAGGAAACAATCTTCCTTAACAACCAGTAATACCACTTTGGGGTATATATCGAAAGGATGCTCAATTGTGCCACAAGGACTTGTGCTCAACTATGTTCACAGCAGCATTGTTTGTCACAGCCAGAAACTGGAAACAACCTAAATGCTTTTTGACCAAAGAATGGATAAGAAAAATGTGGTATATTTACACAGCAGAAAAAATAACATCTTGAATTTTGCAGGAAAATGGATGGAGCTAGGAAACATCATTTTGAATAAGGTAACCCAGATACAGAAGGACAATTATCACATGTACTTACTCAAAAGTTGTTTGTAAACATAAAGCAAAGAAAAGCAGCCTACAAATCATGTTCTCTAAGACAGACATATGTTATATATTCTGCTTGGGAAGTAGAAAACAAAAAGATCTCCTGAATAATGGGGAGGGGGCATGAGAAGAGGGTGACGGGGAAGGGAGAAGTAAGGAGGGGAGCAGAGAAAAAGTGTAGATCTAAATAAAAAGAAAAAATAAAAAGAAATAATGTCAGTGTTTGCCTCATTTTTTGAAGGGTAGAGTGACTTTCATGAGTACCACAGAGTAGTTAGAAGGTGACTACAATGTTCAATAGTTCCAGATGATAATTGCACTGACTAAATATTTGTCAAAAAAGATGAAATTTCACTTTAGTGTATCATAAAACCCACGTAAACTCTACTTTGAGAAATTATGTATTAGTAGAAAGAGTAATAGAATTTTATCCCCTTTTATAGAAAATATTATAAATATTTAAGATGAAATTATGTTTCTGGTTCTTTCACTTTAGCTTTTTTGAGAAATTTTGCTCTGTAGCCTATGATAGTTCCAAGATAATATCAATGCTGCATGTTCTTTCAACCTTCTAAATGCCAAGAAAGTAAAATTTTTGAATCAACAGAGAATTTGTTCATTAAACAATTAAGTTTAATCAGGATTTGTTGTAATTTGTATAGATGAATAAACTGGAGAGTAGATTTTATGAGATTATCAAAGATATCACTCATGTAAAATAGAAGAACTATTAGAAAAATCTTAAAGTAAAGTAAATATAGTACATATATTTATAGCATTCGACAAGAAGAAAAGAGCATTCTTAAAGATATTTTTGAATCACTTAAAGCCATCATTTTTTAGAGTCAGTTAGTTTCGAAATCCTAAGTAGAGCAAATAAAATAAAAAAAAACACTTTGCTTATATAATATTAAAACTTCATAATAGTAGAAATTCTTAAAATGAAAAATTAGAAACATATGTGCTACTTGATATCAATTGCAATCCAAGTAGAAAGACATCAAAATTTTGACAGGAAATAACTAGAAATTTAAAATTTTGAAATATGTTTTTACCATTAAATATAAAATAAAAATTTAATATGATACCTGGTATAAATAATCAGCACTAATTACAGAAACATTTGATGTTATAATCCTTAGATAAGATAACAATCCTGTAAAGTATCTCACACTCAAAAGCAAAGGGGAGCAATGATCAATAGACAGAACATGTGGGAAGAATTTCATGCATCTAAACTTCAGAACCAAGCTAATATTAAAAGCACTTTAATCGGGTTATGGTGCACATGCTTGTTATCTTAGTCCTCAGGACGAAGTGATCGTGAATGGGGACCTTGCCTAGGCTGAAATGTGAGATAAAAAAAATGAAAGAAAGAGAGGACAGGGGGTGGGGAGAATCACAAAAAGAAATGTTTTAGAATATGTGCTTATCTTCTGATTTCTATAAAAATTACCATAACCTGGGAGACTTGTAAATTACATAAAGATACTAATATTTTTGTATTCTGGGAAGTAAAAGATCAAGGCTCTGATAGATTATAGGTTTGTTCTATAGACATGACATTCTCAATGTATGCTCACATAGTGGAAGCAAATAGCTAACCCTTTGTAATTTATTCTCTACAGTTGCTGATCCAAACCCCAAATCTTTGACCCAAAAGACTTTCTTTCCATAAAGCCCTGCTTTTTTTTATTTCTCCCCAGTTTTTAGAATTCTGTCAGTGAAATAGGTGCATGCAAAGATTACAGATTCAATTCATTGGAGAGATAGGCTCATTGTCTAATCAATGGACAACAGAACAATAATAAAAATTTAAATATTTTAAGAATCACAGATTGCTAGATGAAGGAATGTAAATGCATTAATTAGCTTAATTCCTAAGTTTCCTTAAGCATTTTGATTTTAGTTGTTGTTTATTTTGAGATGAGGTATCGTGTAGCCAAAAACTGACCTTCAACTCATTAAATAAGTGGAGATAACCTTACCTGCTATCTTCCTGCCTCTGCCTTTCAAATGCTGAGATACAAGTGTATACCACCACATTTGGCACATTTTAAAAATTGATTGCTTAACTTCCAGACTAACATAGGCAAACTATAATACTCCCCAGAACAGCCACAGACTCTTTAACAAAAAAATACAACATGAGAAAAAAATCAACATGAGAAACTCCCTTTCCAAACTCCCTGTGCATTTGTAGGTTAAAAGAGTCTAAGAGAGTCTCCGTGAACAATAGAACCCATTGCTATTGCTTTTTGCTGTCTTGCAGAAGTTAAAGGCATGTCTCTGTTGCTGAGGATAGCACACACTTTGTCATGGGACTGATCAGATTTGCAATGGAATTAATCTGAAATCGTCTTTCCTGACATCTAGATTTTGTCCTCCTGGAAGGTGTTTTGCAAGCTGTTTATGGAGGAAAGCCACTGATAGTCCTCCTCAGCTGTGATGCCATTGTTCCACACCAATGACCAACACAGACTGGAAGAAATTTCCCAGGGCCACACCCATGATTGAAGATTTTAGAAATTTCTCAGCTTCCAAAGAGGGACAATTAGTAATCCTTGGGGATGAGCCTAGCTATTGCTTATACAATAGTGAATGGTTAGCTGTAGAAACATATTTATGCAGAAAATATTTTAAATTGTTGGTTTTATATGTACACGGATCAGCAGTAGTTAAAGACAAAGACCTGTGAAATGGAGAAGCAGGGGTTGAATACAGAAGGGGTAACATGTATGAGAGAGAGTGTAGAATTCTCATAATTGTATTTTGGATGAAAGTTAAAATGATGGAAAATCTGCCAAGCAACAAACCAAACAAACTTATGACAAATACGTGGTCTGGTCTTAAGTTATAAACAAAGTAGCTTAAAATAATGTATTTGGAATCACAATCAGAGGAATAAAGATTTCCAATTACATGATAGATTGATAAACTGGAAAACAAGCCAGCAAAACTTCTTATAGAAGATAGCATCAATCTTTAAAAATAAGCTAAAAATAAAAGAAGGAAAAAAAGCACAGTGTAAATATTAAAGAAAATTATTTCAACTATATTTATACCAGAGAAAATGTGTATGTGACTTGAAAACATTATTAAGTTCTTAATTAATCATTAATTAATCAATAGCTTAGCCTAAAAATACATCTCATTGAACAATAGTAAGCTACCAGTGCATGATACTAACACACATACACACACACACACATTTATGCATAAAAATACTATGTAGTGAGAGCAAACACTAAAATAATTAAGAAAAGCAACAAATTTTTCATCAAAACTTAGGACTTTTATTAGTGTAAGTAGGTCAAAGCTCAGTATTATAATAAGATAAAAAAATCCTGAACACTGCAAATTCAAGATATTTAATATTGCTTAATTATTCCAAAAAGTTAATTATAAACTATTATATTAAATGAGCATCAACAAGAATCAAGTAAATTGTATTATACTGTCAGCTTCTATGATAACAATATAAGTGGTTAATATTTAGCTTAAATATAAAATCTAAAGATTTATATAGTTGAAAATAATCTCTAAATTTGTACTGGAAAATTGCCTTCTAAGTTAAGATCAAAGCATTTAATTGTATAAATAGTACTTGTAAAGATTTTAAAATAAAAGCTAAAGAGAAATATGTGTTTTTAAGTAATTTTAAAGTAATTTCCTAGTGGAAGAAAGTACATAGAAAATTTAGAAATATGAAGACAGCAAGATGTCTCAATAGGCAAAGTGCTTGTAACCAATCCTACCTACCTGCATTCAGTCTCCAAAACCCATATCAGAGAGCTGTCTCCTGAGGTTGGTTGCACACACATGCCCACCCCACAGACAAACAAATAACATTTCTTAAATGCTTAAATCCCCCAAATCCCAGTAATTGTGAGTCCTCAGAAATCTTTTTAATTCAAAATTGGTACAATATATTCTGATGAGAGAGATCTTCCCCTACCCAATCTCCTACCAGATCCTCCCTAACTCCATACCCACATTATTCCACACCTTTTTCTCTCTCTTTCGAAAACAGGCATTTTCTTTAAAAACACAAAACAAACAGACCATAATTTAAAAATAAAATAAGATGGGAAAGCACAAGAGACACAAACACTAAGATACCCAACTGCAGTTTTATTTTTTTATTATGGTCGTTTCAATCATTTTCAAGACAAGTGCATTGTGATCAAGATAATCCAAACTCACTATAATAATTTTGTTTACTATTATAAATGCAAACATGTTAATTATCATTTCCACCCCTATATAATCCATACAGTTTCCAAATTTAAAAAGCCAGTTTATCTTCCTTGATTTAACTTCCTAGCTTTGTTAGTCTTTGAGTTCATATTTTATGTAAATATAGTGTTTATTCTTAGACAACTATCATATCTACCTAGTTCGTCAGAAGCCTCCTGTATACCCTTGATGTTTATATTTTAAATAAAATTCATAACATTTTCATTTTTAAGATTTTATGAATTATAGATTAATCTATGGATTCTTTATAGGTTTTATTATGGAGTTTTCATTGTCTTTAAAGTTGTTACTTTGTTAGTAACTTCCATTTGCTATGGTTTCTAATTGATTGGTTTACACTGATGCAGTCTTTCGTTTATAAATTTTGTCTTCTATTTTTTTTTACTGTCCTCTAGTATTTTTTTTCTTTTTTATTTATTTATTAAAGATTTCTGTCTCTTCCCCACTGCCGCCTCCCCTTTCCCTCCCCCTCCCCCAATCAAGTACCCTAGAAACATTGAGAATCCTTGATCAATTCACGTAGTTTTTTTTTTTTTTTTACATATCATTTTCAAATGCAAGGGATTCCTTTTAATCTTTCACTATTAAATTTTGACTCAGTCTTGAACAGAGGCTATGCCCATGAACTTTCTTTACCTTTGTAAGTTTCAGAACACTTAGCCAGGCCCATAATGGCTCCCTTTATCAAATATCTCTTTCATTTCTGCCCTTCCTCTATCTTGACTAACTGGTTCCTTAAGTTCTCCTCCCCCCTCCCTTTCTCCCCTTTTTACCTTCTTCCTGCCTCTTCTCTCCCGACCCCTATGCTCTCAATTTTTTTCAGGCAATCTTGTCTATTTCTCCTTTTCAGGATCTATGTATGCTTTTCTTATGATTCACCTTGTTACTTAGCATCTCTATAGACTTTACAGCTATTATCTTTGCTTTATAACTAGCAACCACTTATGAGTGAGTACATACCAAAGATGATCTTTCTCGGTCTGGGTTACCTCTTCAGGATTTTTTTTTCCAGTTCCATCCATTTGTCTGGAAATTTTAAATTTTTCTTGTTTGTTTGTTTTTGCTTTTGTTGTTGCTGTTTTTTCTTCCTTTTCCTTTTTTTTAACCATTGAAAAGTATTTTATTGTGTAGGTATACCACATTTTCTTTATCTATTCTTCAGCTGAGGGGATTATAGATTCTTACCAGGTTCTAGCTATCACAAATAATGATGCTATGAACATAGTTGAGCAAATGTCCTTGTGGTATGATTGAACATCCTTTGGATATATGCCCAAGAGTGGTATTACTGGATTTTGAGGTAGACTGATTCCCAATTTTCTGAGAAATCGTCATACTGATTTCCAGAGTGACTGAACAAGTTTGTACTTCCAACACCAATGGAGGAGTGTTCTCCTTACTCCACATTCTCTCCAGCATAAGCTGTCATTAGTTTTTTTTTTTTTATCTTTGCCACTCTGACAGGTGTAAGATGGTATCTCAGTGTTGTTTTGATTTGCATTTCTCTGATGACTAAGGATGTTGAACAATTCCTTAAATATCCTTCAGCCATTTGGGATTCTTCTGTTTAGAATTCTTGGTTTAGATCTGTATCCCCATTTTTAATTGGATTATTTGGTATTTTGATGTCTGGAAATGGAAAATCTGTGTAAATGAACAGTAGCTATAGATTTCAAAATTTCAGGAATATTCACTTACAGCTAGGTTGCTAAGAGTTGTATCATAAAAGCATGCTGAATTTTACTACTTAACATGTTTTTTATAACCTTTTTATTTTTTAAATAAAAGCACATTTGTAGTTTTTGAGTATTAAAACATTGTTTCCTATTATAAAATTAGTTCAATTTTGTCATAAATTAATTAACTCTTCATTAACTATTATTTCTGTATTAGATATTTATGATTTGACAAGTGCCATCTCTCCATATCAGTCCACTTTAATCTTCTTAATTCTATGGCCATGAGAAATGAAAGGCTCTCTAAGGAAAATGCTGAAAGGTGAATCTTACACCGTGAACAAAATATTAATGAATTAGTATGAGCTGCAGTATCCTTTACTTTTCCCTTTAAATGTCTTAATTTGCTTCTTAAATGGCATGATTATGAGTTTTTGTGGTCTGCTTCAACTGCAACGGAATATACTAGTATACTAGTTTATAAGCCAATGATACCAAATTATGTGTAAGTAACTGAGTAAGTATTGAGTAAGAGGACTGGAATTAATGACTACCACCTATTAGAAAATCAACTGCTTTCTGGTTCTTTAGATAACTACTAAGAGAAGGGACAGGAATGAATTATAGCAAAGAGAAAAAAAAAACTTCCTACCAACAGTTCTCTCTTTGACCAGTAAAATGAAGTTGACAGAAATATTTTCATGTAAATGACAGACTTATTTTGTTTTACTTTTTATTTATTTTCTTTTATAATTATATTTATTGTCACAAGATACATATACATATATACTCATTGATGGGGTACTAAAGCTGAGTCACTAAGTCATAGGTTGGCTTGATCTGACTTGTATTAACAGGTGATAATTATATATGAGAAAATATATTCATTAGCAGTTTTGAGAACTTTTTATAAAAGTTGGAATTGGGATAATTTAATGTGTATACTTCCAATAGCTGCTTTACAACATAAAAAAAAATAAATAAAGAACTCTATAATGCCCTGAAATAATGTGGAATCATTTCCTGACCGCCAGTGTGGCTTTAAGAACCCTGGCAAGTAGGTAAGGACCGGAACCACAAAGTAAGCTGCACTAAGGACGCAGTGCACAGCTCTTGAGCTAACAGTCTTTGAGCTTTGTGCATTTTGGCAGGTGACAATACAGCCA
>NW_026067957.1:7489115-7498928 GCF_014885135.2 Alexandromys fortis | reverse complement strand
TATCTATTATTTTTATGAAAACTTACAGAATCCTCTTTTCAATATTTTTTATTGAAAACATGTTTTTTTTTCATACAATGTATCTTGATCATGGCTGCTTCTCCCCCAACTCTTTCTAGACCTCCCCAATTCCACCCACCACAATCAACACCACTTAAAATTGTTATAAATAATCATCTCACTGCTCAGTATCACACAACAACTTTTCACTCCTTTCTAATAGTAACTTAGAATTCATTGATTATTTTTTCTGCTGTAATTTAGTGTCTTTTGATTAATGGTTCTGTTTTCTACTCCCCCAACTCTACCCTGTATTAATTTCATAGAGTGAAAACCTGGGACACAACTAACATTCACTGCTAGGCACTGAATGAATAAATTAACAAACAAATTCTTTCAGAAAAACATGTTCAACAAATAAGGACAATATTTATGCCAATGTGATTTTAAGCATAAAGAATTATGTGACTCTAAAGTTTTGAAGCTCTATCCATATTACTTGAAAATCACAAAAATCTAAGAAGGGAAATAAAATCATTAAAACTTTAGTATTTGATTGTTTTTATATTAAGTAATATAGATAATTAATAAGAAAGTAAAAAGCCTTAATTATTTATATATATGAGCAATAAGAATTCTGATAAAATCTTGTCAGTCAACACAAATTAGCAATGGAATGAAAGCTGAGCCTCTATCAATAGATAGAAACATTCTGAGAGGTTCTTTTTCTTGGCACCTTCTTTAGCAAAGAAAGTAAGGTCTGATGATTTGATTGTTTCAGAACCCCTGGATTCACTTCTAAATACCATTTCATTGGCTTTATATTATAATATTCTTTGCAATTTTAACTTTTTAATTCACAAATGAATAAATTATTCAAGGTTAGTATTGAATAAAATCCTTTGTATAGCTGTAGTAATCTTTTTATTTCTAAAACAATCTTATTTTATACACCGATTCCTCTTCCCTCTCACTGCCATCCTCACATTAGCCCCACTTTCTCTCCACCCCACCCCCATGCACTCTTTAGAGTCATGGGTAGTCAACAAAGTCTATCACATCAAGCAAGGCAGGACCATGGCCCTCTCCCATTCCTCCACCCTGTATCTAGGCTTATCAGGTATCCCTCCACAGGGAATGGGCTCTAAAGAGCCAGTTCATTCACTAGAGGTAAATACTGGTTCCACTGCTAGTGGCCCCACAAACTACCCATGCCACATAACTGTCACCCACATTCAGAGGGCATTGTTCAGTCTTATACTGTTCCCCAGATGTCAGTCTGGGGTCAGTGAGCTCTCATTAGCTTGAGTCAGCTGTTTCTGTTGGTACTCACATCACGTTCTTGATCCCTTTGCTCATAGTATCTCTTCTCCTTTTCTATGACTGTACTCTAGGGGTTCAGATCAGTTCTTAGCTGTGTTTCTCTGCATTTGCTTCCATCAGTTACTGGATGAAGGTTCTATGATGACAACTGAGGTGGTTATAAATGTGATTACAGGGGAAGGGCGGCTTAAGAACCCTCTCGACTATTGCCTAGATTCTTGGCTGGAGATATCCTGTGGTTTTGTCAGAGTTTACCTATTGTGTGGTTTCTTGCTATCACCTCAATGGCTCCCTCTTTCAAGGTATCTGTTTCCTTGCTCTCTTTCTCTGTCCTTTACTCAACTTGATCTTCCTGATTCCTCTCTTCTCCCTTCCTCTCTCACCTTTCTATGCTTTCTCCCATGCTGTCAATTTACTAAGGAGATCTTATCTACTTCCCCTTCCCAGGGGTACTACGTGTATCTCAAGTTCTCGTTTTTTCCTGTCTTCTCTGTTGTTTTGGACTGTAGGCTGGTTATCATTTGTTCTATGTCTAATATCTAATATATGTTTTTCTTTCTGTATCTGGATTCCCTTACTCAGGATGGTTTTCCATTCACTTGCCTTCAATTTTTAAGATGTCTTGTTTTTTACTGCCGATTAGTATTCCATTGTGTAAATGAACCACATTTTCTTTATCCATTCTAGGTTGAGGGTCATCTAAGTTGTTAACAGGTTCTGGATATTACAAATAATGCTACTATTAGTATAGTTAAACAAATGTCCTTGTGTTATGAATGTGCATCCTTTGGGTATATGCCCAAGAGTGTTATTGCTGAGTCATGAAGTAGATTGACTCTTAATTTTTTGAGAAACCACCATACAGATTTCCAAAGTGGCTGTGTAAGTTTTGAACTCCCACTAGCAATAGAGGGAAATTTCCCTTACTGTACATATTCTCCAACATAAACTATCATTCGTGTTTTTTATCTTAGCCATTCTGACAGGTGTAAGATGGCATCTCAGAGTTGTTTTGATTTGTATTTCTCTGATGTTGAGTAGCTCCTTAAATGACTTTCTGGAATTAGAGACTCCTCAGTTGAAAATTCTTGGTTTAGATCTGTATCCCATTATTTAATTGGATTATTTAATATTTTGATATCTAGTTTCTGGAGTTCTATGAATATTTTGAAAATCAGCCCTTTGTCTAAAGTGGTTGGTGAAGATATTTCCCCATTCTGTAGGCTACTGGTTTGTTTGATGACTGTCTTTTTGCCTTGCAGAAAAGTTTCAGTTTCAGGAGTTCCCATTTATTATTTGTCTACTGGTTTTATATTCAGGAAGTTGTCTCCAATGCCCATGCGTTCAAGGCTAATTCCCACTTTCTCTTCTATGAGGTTCAGTGTTGTTGAGGTATTTTATCAATGTGGACTTGAGTTTTGTGCATGAGGATAGATATGGATCTATTTGCATCATTCTACACATTGACATGCACTCATGACAGCACCATTTTTTGAAGATAAATTTTTTTCATTGTATAATTTTAGCTTCTTTGTCAAAAATCAGGTGTTCTTAGCTGTGTAGATTAATATCAGGGTCTTTAATTTGATTCCATTTGTCCACCTGTCTGTTTTATGTCAATACCAACGTGTTTTCATTACTATAGCTCTGTAGTAGAGTTTGATGTCAGTAACAGTGTTGCCTTTGGATGTTCCTTCATTGTGTAGGATTATTTTGGCTATCCTGGGGTTTTTCTTTTTCCATATGAAAGAATATTCTTCTTTCAAGATCTGTGAAGAATTGTGCTGGGGATTGCACTGAATTTTTAGATTGCTTTGGGTAAGAGTGTCATTTATACTATGTTAATTTACCTATCTAAGAGCATGGGACATCTTTCAATTTTCTGATATCTTCTTCAATTTCTTTCTTTAAAGATTTAAAGTTCTTGTCATATAGGTCCTTCACTGGTTTGTAGAGAGTTAACCCAAGATATTTTATATTACTTGTGGCTATTGGGAATGGTAATGTTTCTCTGATTTCTTTCTTAGCCCGTTTATCTTCTGTATATAAGAAGGATACTAATTTTCTTGAGTTAATCTTGTATCCTGAGATATTACTGAAGGTGTTTATCAGTGGTAGGAATTCCCAAGTAGAATTTTTTGTGTCACTTATTTAAACTATTGTATCATCTGCAAATAGTGCAAGTTTGTTTTTTTTTTCCTTTCCAATTTATATCCCTTTATCTACTTTTGTTTTCTTAATACTTTGGCTAGAGCTTTGAACACTATATTAAATAGATATGGAAAGAGTGAAGAGCCTTGCTTTGTCTTGATTTTAGTGGAATTACTCTTTGAGTTTCACTCTTTTTAATTTGATGTTGGCTGTTTACTTGGTGTATATTGCCTTTATTATGTTTAGGTGTGTTCCTTGTATCCCTGATCTCTTCATGGCCTTTATCCTGAAGGGGTGTTGGATTTTGTCAAAGGTTTTTTCCACTTCTAATGAGACCATCATGTGGTTTTTGTCCTTTATCTTGTTTATGTGGTGGAATTGTATTTTTGTATGATAAACCATCCCTGCATCTCTTTGGTTGAAGCCTACTTGATCATGGTGGGTGATTTTTTTTGATATGTTCTTGTATTAGTTTTCCCAGGATATTATTGAGTATTTTTGTATCAATGTTCATGATAGATATTAGTTTGCAATTTGCTTTTTTAGTTGTATCTTACTGTGGTTTGGTTACTAGGGTAACTGTCACCTCGTAAAAAAAGTTTGTCATTGTCCCTTCTGTTTCAGTTGTTTTCTTCTGCTTCATCTGCATTGGGGATGCTCAGGTTTTGCTGTGTAGATCCACTAGTTTGTGGTAATGCCATATTGTTCTTTATGTTGTTGAATGTGTTCTAACACTACCATCTGTCCATCTATTCCTCCAGTGGGTGAAACTGTGGCCTGAGGAATATTGGTCTTAGCTCTTTGAAATTCTTGTAAAATTCTACACTGAAACAGTCTTGCCCTGAGCTTTTCTTGATTGGGAGACTTATGAGGAGTGATTCTATTTCCTTAGGGGTTATAGGTGTATTTTTTTCTGTACTTGATTTAATTTTGGCATATGATACCTATCCAGAAAATTGTTCTTTTCCTTTAAATTTTCCAATTTTGTGGGGTACAGGTTTTTGAAGTTTGACCTGATGATTCTCTGAATTTCCTTGGTATCTGTTGTTATATACACTTTTTTATTTCTTATTTTGTTAATTTGCATAGTCTCTTGGCCTTTTGGATACTTTGAATAAGGATCTGTCTATTGTGTTGATTTCTCAAAGAACCAATTCTTTATGTCATTGATTCTTTGTATTGCTTTCTTTGTTTTTATTATATTGATTTCAACTCTCAATTTGATTATTTCCTTGCATCTTCTCTTACTGGGTGAGTTTGCTTCTTTTTGTTCTAGAGCTTTCAGTTGTACTGTAAAAGTACTAGTGTGAAATTTCCCCAGATTCTTTATGTAGGCACTTGGTGCTGTAAACTTTCCTCTTAGCACTGCTTTTAAAGTGTCTCATAAGTTTATACTGTGTATTAAGTTTCATTAAATTCTAGGAAGTGTTTAATTTCTTTATTTCTTCCTTGACTTAGGGGTGACTCAGTTGACCACTGTTCGGTTTTCATGATTTTGTGGGTTTTCTGTAATTAGTGTTGTTGTTGAATTTTAACTTTAATCCATGGTGATCTGATAAGACATAGGGAGTTTTTCCCATTTTTTCAATCTTTTGAGGTTTGCTTTCTTACTGAGTACGTTGTCAAGTTTTAGAGAAGATTTCATGAGGCACTGAAAAGAATATATATTCTTTTCTTCTTGGGAGGACTGTGCCATAGATAGCTATTAAATACATTTGAGTCTTAACTTCTGTTAGTTCTTTTATTTCTCTGTTAAGTTTCTTTCCAGAAGTCCTGTCCAGTGGTTAGAATGAGATGTTTAATTCTCCCACAATCAATGTGAAGGATTTGATGTGTAATTGAGCTTTAGTAATGTTTCTTTTACAAATGTGGGTGCCCTTGTATTTGGAACATAGATGTTCAGAATTGAGACTTCATCTTGATGGATTTTTCCATTGATGAATATGAAATGTACTTCTCCATCTCTTCTGATTGATTTTAATTTTAAGTCTATTTTGTTAGCTATTAGGATAGTTAAAATCGCTTGTTTCTTATGCCCATTTGATTGGAAAAATCTTTTCTCAACCTTTTCTTCTGAGGTAATGTCTGTCTTTGAAGTTGAGGTGTATTTTTTGTAGGCATCAAAAGGATGGATCCTGTATCCATATCCATGCTGTCACCTGCATCTTTTTTTTTTGGGGGGGGGATTTTTCGAGACAGGGTTTCTCCATAGTTTTTTGGTTCCTATCCTGGAACTAGCTCTTGTAGACCAGGCTGGCCTCGAACTCACAGAGATCCGCCTGCCTCTGCCTCCTGAAATGAGACCAATGATACATAGAGATGCAAATGAGCAGTGATTTCTAGTATGTGTAATTTTTGTTTTGTTGGTGGTGGTATTATGTGTGTGTTTCTCTTCTTTGGGATTTGCTAATGTGGGATTATCTATTAACCAGGTTTTGTGGGTGTAACTAGCTTTTCTGCGTGTGAATCTTTTGTAATACTTTTTATAGGCCTGTATTTAAGGATAGGTATTGTTTAAATCTGGTTTTGTATTGGAATATCTTGTTTTCTCCATCTATGGTTGATTTAAAGTTTTGCTAGGTGTAGTAGTTTGGCCTGGCATCCATGATCTCTTAGTTTCTGTAGAGTGTCTATCCAGAACCATCTAGCTTTTAGAGTTTTCAATGAGAAGTCAGATGTAATTCTCATAGGTCTGCCTTTATGTATTATTTGGCCTATTCCTTTGCCATTTTTAATTTTCTTTATTCTGTATATTTAGTGTTTTGATTATATGTAGTTAGGGTTTTTTATCAACTCTATTTGGTATTTTTTAAGCTTTCTGTATTCTTAGAGGCATGTCATTCTTAAGGTTTGGAAAGTTTTCTTCTATGATTTTGTTGTATGTATTTTCTGTCCCTTTAAGCTGGACTTTCACTCCTTCTTCTATCCCCATTATTCTTAGGTTTGGTCTTTTCATGGTGTTCCAGATTTTATGGATACTTTGTGTTAGGAGGTTGTTTGATTTAACATTTTCTTTGACCAATGAATCTGTTTTTTTTTTCTATCTTATCTTTGACATCTGATATTCTGTCTTCTATTTCTTGTACTCTGTTGTTTACTCTGTTGTTTATGCTTGCATCTGTAGCTCCTGATCATTTACTCAGATTTTTCATTTTCAGAAATTAGTCAGTTTGTGTTTAGTTAATAGCCTCTATTTCAAGTTTTTAAGTCTTGAACTGTTTTCTTTACCCGTTTGTTTTTTCTTAGTTTTCTTTAAGGAATTTGTTGATTTTTCCTAATTTTTTTTGTTTGTATTTCTTTCAGATTTTTCAGAATATTTTTTCATTTTCTTTTTAAATGCCTCTATCATCTTCATAAAGCAATTTTTAAGATTGTTTTCTTCTGCTTCATCTGCATTGGGGATGCTCAGGTTTTGCTGTGTAGATCCACTAGTTTGTGGTAATGCCATATTGTTCTTTATGTTGTTGAATGTGTTCTAACACTACCATCTGCCCATCTATTCCTCCAGTGGGTGAAACTGGGATTTGTGTCTTTGTTCCCTCAAGTGTAGGTGGGTTCTTTCCTCTGCTGGACTCTGGTATGGCTTGATGCTTCTCTAGGTTTAGGTGGGTCCAAGGCTGTGGTGGTCGAAGATGCCATGTGGGTGATTAGGGGTGTAGAGAGGCTACTCCCAGGTCTAAGGCTTTGCTGTGTGGGGGTGGGGCATGTGATGTACTTGCAGGGACTATTGCCTAGAGAATATGGCACTCCAGCTTGTGAGTGAGATACTCATCTCTTCTGTTAGTGTAAGGCCAAAGCTCTAGTGGTCACATATGCCATGGGCATGCTTGGGGGTGTGAGGAGTCAAGCAACAGTTTTCAACCTGTGAGTTATTACTTTGTTGGGGGTCAAATGACTCCTTCACTGGAGTTGTCCTATATCATGACATTATGATTCATAACAGTAGTAAAGCTACTATACAGTAGCAACCAAATAATTTTGTAGTTGGTGTCACCATATGATGGACTATATTAAAAGGACACAACATGCGAATGGTTGAGAATCACTGGTCTAGAGGATCAAGTTCATAGAAAACACAAAATTATGTAAAACTATTTCCAGTCAAGCAGTGTCAAATACTTCAGATTAAGAAGAGAAGTGTTTTGAGACTATTGACTAAAGAGGAAATTGTAAATTCATGCATACTTAAATTTTTCAAATAAGAACAAATGGCCACTATGTAACTTTACTGCCCTCAGAATGTCTCTTTGAATCATTTTGCTTGAAATGAATAATAGAAGTTAAAAAAAGAAGTATGTAAAATATTGAGGCATAGCAAATCTTGTTAGGTCTTTTCAGGTATAAAAATAAATCTGTAAAATGGAACAAATTTTCCAATTCTTAAATTAGAAATGTGGTTCATGCCCATTCTTTTACAAACTGGTAGTTGTTTTCATTTTAAAGCAGACATCTGTAACCACTTCACAGATTATGAGAATTGTGATCTGAACATAGCATATGGCAGCAAGTGATGAATCTTAGGAAACACAGCTAAGTTTAGATGTAACAAAACTTGCTAGGTTTCATTTAAAACTAAATGCAAAAAAAAAAAAAAAATTCCGTCATCATTCAGTATAAAGTGTAGCTACCAATGTTCTTGTGTTTGACTGGTCTCTTGAAGCAGAAGTATAAAGAAATAAAGAACTTTGAACTTCCACTTGATAATTTTTCCAAAAAAATACATAGTTTTGTTAACCTTGATATTTATTTCATATATAAGATTAAATATTAGTTTTATAGAAATAAAGTTACATAATATTGAAGTAATGTTTAAATTTCTTGTTTCTTTTCCATGGTTTAGGCCATTCAGATAGCATTTAATAATTTATTAGTAGTTCTAGACATAATAGTCAAACATATACTGGTGGCTTCTGTTAATTCACAAAATTCACCCTGATTCCCACCTACTCCATCTCAACCTCTTTTCAAGAAAGGTGATAACATTCTCTCTAAAGATACAAAAAATTCTTTGGATTTATCAAGCCTCTTTTCTTACATGAATCTTGGAGACAGGAATGGACGGTGGCTCCCCATCCTGTTAGACCTGAGAACTTGTCATTCACTCCTCACTGTTTAAATCCTATATGTGGGAGTAATTTTTACCTCCATCTTTCAATAAACTTCTTTCCTGGATCATAAGACATTCCACCTAGTTCTTTCTGCAAGAACTGGGAGTTTAGAGGTTTTTGCTTTCTCCTTCTATTTTTGTATGATTTATCATTTTACAGAATCTTGGTTTGAAAAAATAAATTTCTGGATTCTGAGACAGATTCATCTCAGTGCGTACTTCTTTTTTCTTTAAGTTGTGTTGGAACAAATCATCACAAATGAAGCATCTTAAAACAACAGTCATTCGTTATCTCAGGCTGAATAGGACGGAAGTCTATGTTATCAAATAAGATTTAGGGCTGATGAGGGAGGGGGACTTGATTGGGGGAGGGGGAGGGATATGGGAGGCGGTGGAGGGGAGGAGGCAGAAATCTTTAATAAATAAAAAATAATAAAAAAGAATGGTCAGATAAGGATAAATTTTACTTAAGATCTTATCATTTTCTCTACTTAGTTAAACTCTACTTGGGTTTTTTCTATGTCACAGGAGAGAAAACGTGACCATTACTGTAAATCTTTTTCTGTTTGTGAAAATTCCAGTACAGAATAGGTAATGCAAGTCTAGAGTCCATGAAGAGTATCACCTCTGAGCATCTCAATATGAAAGCTTAGTTTACTATCACTGAAGGAACTTATCCTCTTTTATGAGGCTTGCATGCTGCTTTACAAATATATCACTCTAGTAAAATTATGGTGCATCATTATTCTTGCCAGTGGCATTTGTTTAAACAAGGAAAATCTAGCTTGAAAATAATGTTCTCTGTGTTCTTTGTATTCTGTAGCAAGTGCAGGATACGAGTGTTTTTTACTGAATGTTTAGCTTTCTTTTTGCTTGCTCTCCATCTGGAGATTATTAACATGTGAGACAGTATGTATAATTATGATTTAATCAGTGACATAAGAACATTTAGATCACCTTCATCATAACTGGTGAGAGCACAAACTTTCTCCTACACAGAGGCCAGTGCAAGTTCAACATTAGCATGTGTTTAACATAGATACTTGTGTTTTAAATATCAGAACTGGTTATTTTCAATGCAAAAATAGCCAAGTAACTGACATCACAGCTACATTGAATCACAGGTCATAGAAAATACTTGGTGAATCAGTACTCAGTGTTTGCAATTCGAAAAGATCAATCATCATAGTGTGAGACTCACTTGGAATATATATATATATATATATATATAT
>NW_026067957.1:7459105-7487270 GCF_014885135.2 Alexandromys fortis | reverse complement strand
AGGGCAAGAGAGGAATTCCAAGCAGATAGACAGAGAGTAGGTGAAGTCAGTGAGAAGCCATGTAGCTGCCAGAAGAGAAAGACACCCGCAGGAGGCCGCTAGAACGTTGTCAGTAGGCCACAACCTTGTGGTAATGCACAAATGAATATATATGGGTTTATTTATGATATAAGAGCTATCTAGAAATATACATAAGATAATAGGCCAAGCAGTGTTTTAATAATACAGTTTCTGTGTGATTATTTAGTGTCTGGATAACTGGGAAAGAATGAGCAGGCCTCTGGCTATAACAGTCCTTGGGTTTGATCCTCAACACTAGCAAAAATGAAGATAATAAAGGAGAACAAAGAAGGTGTGAAGAGTGGAAAAAGAGGAGAAGGGGGAAGGGAAGGAAGACGGAAATTCTCCCCTCCAGTAGTGGTAGTGATTACATAAAATTCCTGACAAAGATACATGTCTCTTCACTGAAGTAAATTTGGAAAAATCCATTCTGTTTCTAAGCTAATACATCATACTCTTATTTGTTAACTTAATAAATATTTACTGAATATGTTTCAGTTCATCAAACACTGTTCAAGTCTTCAGTAATAAATAAACAAGTGAGCATAAATGCACTCACATACTGAGTTATTTTGGAAGCAATTTAAAAAGGCTAAGCCCCCTTAGTGGTGAAAACTCCATGGCATGTCTTTGATACAGTATCTCCTATGTGCAAAGAGGCATTTGGCACCTCCAATGAGTCTGCTGTCCTCTTTTCTTCTCCATGTTCTCTATATCTCCCATAGTCTATTCTGCTTGGTCTCTAGTATCTACTTCCCAGTGATCCCAAAACATCTGAAATATACATGAGATGTTTACTTAAAGGGTCAGGATAGAAAGCAAATTACTCATGACAGACTCTTGATTAACCTTTGGCTACAGCATTCATTGAGAAGGCAGAGGAACAGAGGGATTGTTAAGAGAAATATATATTTGTGTGTGTATATATATATATCTTATGAAAGTAAGTGGAATAAAATATAAAATGCCACTAGTATCAGAGAAAAAGAAAATGTTAACACAAAATAAGTATTTTAAAAGTGTGAAATGTGGCTGCCAAGGTGGCTCATTGAATAAGGGCTTGGTGCACAAGGGTAAAGGCTTAATTTGGGTCCCTACCACCAATGCACTTACAGAGTTTGAGCATGGCACTCTCTGTCCTCTGTAACTCAATATCTGTAGGGCACAGAAAGGCAGATTATGGTAATGCCTGGGTGGCCAAAAAAAGCCAAAACTATGAGCCACACATTCACTGAGAGATACTATCTCAAAAAGTAAGTGGAGTGCAATTAATATAGACATCCTTATAGCAACCTCTGGCTGCCAGTCCACCATATGGATGAGCAGGCCTACAAGAAGGAATGTAAAATGTCAAGACGAACTATGTCTGAAAAGTAACTTTTGTTTTGGGTG
The DNA here is from genome assembly GCF_014885135.2 of Alexandromys fortis. NCBI lineage: Eukaryota > Metazoa > Chordata > Mammalia > Rodentia > Cricetidae > Alexandromys > Alexandromys fortis. The sequence goes on along the minus strand of NW_026067957.1, from coordinate 7,485,818 downwards.
ATACATAATGAAAAAAACTAACAAAAACTTTAAAAATTTATGGATGGAACTATTGATACAGGCTATCACTGCATTCCCCTTTCCAGAAGAAATACAGAAAGATGGTATTTGAGTTTTCTTATTTCTCAATCAAATCTGGTAACAAATTTCAGACTGTTTCAAAATCTATGTTAGAGTATTTTGGCCAAAATAGGAATACAGATTGAATCAAACATGACATACCCATAAACTTAGCAAATACAAGTCAGTAGCTCCATTTTAAACATTTTTCTTCTTTCTATTTCTAGGGGGGATTTCATTGTTTTCAGTGCCTACCATCTATTTCTTCCAAACATGCAATAGCTTAAATATTCATAATATTTCTTAAGGTTTGATTAAATAACATGAATTCTCTTTTTGTTACATATCATACAAAAAGTTATAATTAAAAAGTAATAAAGATGTTATCATTTTAATGGGTGATATTGACAGGCAGCATTTTCCAAATAATTTATATGGTGTGATAGTATCTAAAAAGTAAATTCTGATCAAATAAAATTGGAATATATTTTTGGAAATAAGTAATGGCTTTTTTATCACAGGACTTTTCTAAAGTCTGACAAGGTATGTTACAAGATCATAATGAGATGAATTCTTTCTTATGCTTACTATTAGGCAACAGTAATCATATAAATGTTTGCTAAATTAGTAAATATACTAATAAGTGCTGTGGTATCAAGAACAAGGCCATCAGGATTCATTTCTTCCTAACATGTTTCACCGTAGATTCATTCTGTCTCCAAGCTATAGTACAGAATACAATTTTGAAAAGACTAATGTTTGATTCCTGGAAGAGAATCTGTTACTGGGAAGCCCTTTTCCGAAAACCTTCTCTAGAGAAAATCAAGTTTAAGAAAAGATTTTCCTGTTATCAGGAAAATTCAATAAGGCCCTCTGCATGCCGGCAGTTCCAGTTACTATACAGAGCACTGGGAATGCTAAAACACTAAGAATCAAGTCCATGTTCTGCAGCCTCTGTGCACTGTGCATTGAAGTAATCTGAGCTTACCTCGTGTCCTGAGCTGTAAACTGGTATACAGGGGATGCGATGCAGGAAGAGATAAGAGGATTGTCCGTTCCTGTGTGTGAGAGCATGGCTCTAATGAGGCAGCCAGGCAGAGTAACGAATAGCCAACAGTGTGTAAGAGGGGGCTGTAACAGGGCATGTTAGCAGAATGAATCACAAAAATCTGTCTCGGTGGAATGGCAAAATGATCTGCAGAGAACTACTGGTGATGGACATCAGTGACTGGGAGAGCTGGGAATGAAGGCACACAAAGTCCATGTCATAAAAGTATTTGAACTTGTGGCCTAGGGTTGTGGCAGTTTCTGGGACACCTGCAGGAACAGTATGACCATTTGACAAGTTAAATATAGACACAAATCACAATTCACAGAGCAAGAAATGGGAAACCAAGTGAGGGATAGCATCTGTTGTGCACCTGTATGGCAACCATTACTTGTTTATTAGGTACAACCCAGTCCTGGCATAAAAGTATATTGCATGAGAGCACATCTTCCACAGCAGGCTGTTGAGGCTGGAATTATGTTTGAAATGTACCACTGACATGACTTTAAATGCTGTACTAGTCTGCTATAGAAATATGGATTAGAGCATTGTGGTGGTTTGAATGAACACGCCCCCAATAAACTCTGAGGGAGTAGCATTATTGGAGGTGTGGCATTTTTGGAGGAGAAGAGTTACTAGGGGAAGGGCTTTGAGGTTTCAGAAGCTCAAGCCAGGCCCAGTGTCACTCTCTCGCTGCTTTGCTGACCCAGATAAAGAACTCCCAACTGTTTGTCCGGCACCATGACTGCCAACATGCTGCCACTTTTCCCATCATTACAATAATGAACAAATCTTCTAAATCTGAAAGTTAGCACCAAATAAATGTACATTATAAAAGTTGCCATGATTTTGGCCTCTATCCAGAGCAATAAAACTCAACTAAGAAAAGCACCATGTGTCAATGTGTATATATACAGAGAAACTTTATGATTTCAACTATTCTATTGGCTTACTTGAATATTAAGTGAAATAATGTATGTAAGATGTTTTAAACCATAACTGGCAGATGGTGAGAGTCATACACTTGCTGTGTCCCCAGACAGTAAATACTTGGCCAAGTTTGTGCAGTTATTTTATAATAGAATATATCCCAAGTCATAGGCTCTCTTTTCACTACTTCAAGACAGTGTATGATTGATCTTTGAAAACTCTATACTGCAAAGAAATTCCAGGGGAGCTCAGACCTAGAAGAATTCATCTCAGTTTGAATAATCAGAGAGATCTTTATTGAAAAAATAGGAAGTGAGTCAAAGGCAGAGAGACAAATGAGGTTTTGAGAAGTGGGGAGAACAGGAGTGTACATCTTAACTGAATATATTGGCACAAGTAGAGATGTGCTGTTAGAAATTGTATTGATTGACAAATCCATACTTTTTCTTCTGAGCTTTGGTTATTTTTTCAAAAGCACAGACATGCAAAATTAATTGAAGTAAAAAGGTTGACATGAAAATTGTGTCACTCTGAATAGTTATTATTTAACATTCTCTTAAAGTTATCCTTAAATAAATATGTCTGTTGATTTATTTTAGACATTTGATCACATGAAAAATTATTATTAAAATATTGGTTAGTCTAACAATTGTTTCTATCACTCCTTCTTTAGTACACCACAACAGAAAAATAACTGAAATTGACATATGCTAAACTACACAGAAAAATGCAAAATAGTTTTATGAGAAGTCAACGAGTGGGTGACTTTGTAATTACAGCAGGAGAAATTATGCAATCACCACAGATACATCATTGAAATACTCTCAGTATTAAGGAGGTTTAAGCCCTTGAGCTGTCTGAGCCTAAGGTATCATTTTTCCACCTACCTACCCTAAGTGGTGCCCACAATGGTAGAAAGGCACAGCTACAACAAAATCTAGGTCACGGGGAAGGGATTTCAAGCTTGCTAAATGATGAATGTCTGTTACTGTAATGCACTTATAAAGCAGAGAGGACTTTCCTATTTTTCAAACCTATTCTGTTCCTTCCCAAACAAAAATAAAAGCTTTTTACCATGAGTAAAATCAAGAAAAAATGTTAAAATTCTGGATTCTGGTTAGATTAGACATAGCAACACTGTATTTTTGTTATTTTGATTGCATATTTTATTTAATTATAAGGTTTAAAAGAGCAGATTGAGATTGCTGTGTACCCGCGAAAATGTGTGCTTGTTTGAAAAATTATGACATGAAAAGCAACATTTTAATCCTTTAATTTGAAACTAGCTGTTGGGTTAGTTTAACTACTTTTAGATTGAGTGCAACTAATTGGAAAAAATGAAAAAATAATTTTCCACTCACTCCTGAACACAGTGGTTCCTTAGACTGTTACTTGCTAAACTGTTCCTATATTACAGATTAATAAATGTTACCATTTATAAATATTCTCTTTATTGCCTCTAAATTAATTACGTTTTTGTATCAAAAAGCTTATTTGGAAAAAAAAAAACGGACTCGCTGAACATAGAGGACAATGAGGACAGGATTTCTCTGTGGTTTTGGAGCCTGTCCTGGAACTAGCTCCTGTAGACCAGGCTGGTCTCGAACTCACAGAGATCCACCTGCCTCTGCCTCCCAAGTGCTGGGATTAACGGTGTACGCCACCACCACCCGGCTGCAATGGGTTTTTGATCCTACTGCACATACTAACTTTGTGGGAGCCTAGGCAGTTTGGATGCTCACCTTACTAGACCTGGATGGAGGTGGGTGGTCCTTAGACTTCCCACAGGGCAGGGAACCCTGATTGCTCTTTGGGCTGATGAGGGAGGGGGACTTGATGGGGTGAGGGGGAGAGAAATGGGAGGCGGTGGCGGGGAGGAGGCAGAAATCTTAAATAAATAAATAAATAAATAAATAAATAAATAAATAACTTGATTCTACATTATAAAGGAAACAAATGTTTCTAGAGAAGCTAAGTAATAAGGAGAACCCTAAGAGAAGCAAACATATATAGATATTCTTGTGAAGGGGAAATGAACAAGATCTACTGAGAATATTTTGAGGAAAATGGGGTGAAGATAAGGGAGTATGGAAGAGGAGGAAGAAGAGAGGAGAGTGGGGAGGAGAACTTGAGGGATTGTTATAGTTAAGTGGGGGAAGGACAGAGATAGAGAGCAAGGAGAAGGATATCTTGAAAAAGGGAAATATTATGAGGCTAGAAAGGAACTTGGTACTAGAAAAATTCCCCTAAATCCATAAAGATAACCCCAGCTAATACTCTAAGCAATAGCGGAGAGGGTGCCCAAATTGGCCTTGTCCTGTAGTCAGATTGATGGCTATCTTAAATGTCACCCTAGAACCTTCATCCAGCAACTGATGGAAGTAGAGGCAGAGATACAGAGCCAAACACTGGGATGTGCTCCCAAAGTCTAGAAAAGAGAGGGAGGAATGAGGAAATGAGAAAAGAGTTCAATACAATTTTCTCCCCAGCAATTTTGTCTACTTCCCATAGCCAAGAGGATAACTTTGTGATTTTCCTTGGGTTCACCTTCTTATTTAGCTTCTTTAGGTTCACCAGGTATACACTCCGTGACTTTTATTTATGGCTAGAAACTAATTATGAAAGAGTACATTCCATGTTCATCTTTTTGGGTCTGGGTTACCTCGCTCAGGATAGTGTTTCCTATTTCCATCCATTTGCATGCAAAATTCGAGAAGTCATTGTTTTTTACCGCAGCATAGAAAATTGAGATCTTGGGGGTGGGGTGGGTTGGGGTTAAGGGGGGACGGGGAGAGAAAAGTGAGAAGGGGAGGATTGGAAGAACTTGGGGAAACAGGAAGATTGGGAGAAAGGAAGGTTGGATAGTGGAGCGGGGAAGCACATATCTTAGTTAAGGGAGCCACCTTAGTGTTGGCAAGAGACTTGAACCTAGAATGGCTCCCAGGAGCTCAAGGCGATGTCCCCAGTTAGTCCCTTGGGAAGCTGAGGATAGGGAAGCTGAAATGACCCTATCCTATAGCAATACTGACGAATTTCTTCCATATCACCATACAACCTTCATCTGGTGATGGATGGAGATAGAGACAGAGACCCACACTGGAGCACTGGACTGAGCTCCCAAGGTCCCTATTAGGAGCAGATGGAGGGAGAACATGAGCAAGGATGTCAGGACCACAAGGGGTGCACCCACCCACAGAGACAGTGGGGCTGATCTATTGGGAGCTCACCAAGGCCAGCTGGACTGTGACTGAAAAAGCATGGGATAAAACCGGACTTTCTGATCATGGCGAACAATGAGGGCTGATGAGAAGCCAAGGATAATGGCACGGGGTTTTGATCATTCCAGCTTGGTGGGAGCCTAGCCAGTTTGGACGTTCACCTTCCTAGACATGAACGGAGCGGGGAGGACCTTGGACTTTCCACAGGGCAGGGAATCCTGACTGCTCTTTGGACTGGAGAGGGAGGGGGAGAGGAGTGGGGGGAGGGAGAGAAGGGTGGGAGGAGGGGGAGGGAAATGGGAGGCTGGGAGGAGGCAAAAACTTTTTTTTTTTCCTTTTCTCAATTAAAAAAAAAAAAAAGAGTTCAAGACAATGATGGATATATTCACCGAAACAGCTTACCTGAGCTAAAGGGAGCTCACCAACTCTGGTGGGACATGGAAGGATCCAGCATAGGAACAAACTAGGCCCTCGACTGACAGTTGTATGGCTGAGGCAGACTGTCGTGTCACTGGCAGTGGCATGTGGATTTATTCCTACTGCTTATCCTGCTTTGGGGGAACATATTTCCTTTGAATGGATACTGTGCTCAGCCTAGATATAGTATGGAGGGCCTTGGTTCTTCCTCAAAGCAATGTGTCTTACCTTTTCTGAGGAGTGGATTGGGGTGGGGGAAGTGGGAACTAGGATTAATATGTGAAATGTAAAGAGATAGTTTCTTTAAATAAAAAAATATGATCAGAAAAAGCCCCTTCAAAGTCTCGTTCATAAGTGACTTTTATACTTAAAGCAAAGAAAAAACAGACTGCAATTCATAATACCAGAGAACATGGACAAGCAAAGAGGACCCAAAGAGACATACATGGATCTAATCTACATGGCAATTAGAAAAAGACAAGATCTGAGTAAATTGGGAGTGTGGGGATCAAAGAAGAGGGTAGAAAGGGAGAGGGAGTAAGGGAGCAGAGTGGAGAAAAATATACAGCTCAATAAAAACAATTTAAAAACATCTTCAGTATTAAAGAAAAGCAAATGCAATTAATAAATGAAAAATGGGAGCTGATTTTTATGAAGAAATATACATGGTCAATACTCATATGAATGGTGTGGGAGGTACTTCTGTCTATGTGTTGCTTTTATTGGTTAATGAATAAAGAAACTGTTTTGGCCTGTTAATAGGGCAGAACTTATGTAGGTGTAGAAAACTGGACTGAATGCTGGGAGAAGGAAGTCAGAGAGAAAGAAGCTATGGAGCTGCTGCTGGAGATAGACATGCTTAAACTTTGCTAATAGGCCACGACCTCATGGTAATGCACAGATTAGTGGAGATGGGTTAAATTAAGATGTAAGAGATAGTCAATAATAAGCCAGAGCTAATGGGCCAAGCAGTGATTTAAATAAAATAGTTTTTGTGTGATTATTTCAGTTCTGGGGAACCAGGACAAACAAGCTGCTCTCTCCTTGCAACATATAAAGAAAACACTTAATATCCTAGCAATTTGCAAAATGCAAAACAAAATTACCATGGGATTTCTCCACACTCCTAGAAGAATGGCTACCAAGTAAGCAAGAAATAAATATTGTTCAGGGTGTTCATAAATGAGTGTATCTACACAGAAAGAATCTATATTAGCTCAGCCAACACAGAAACTAGTGTCAGAGTTCTTCAAAAGATTGAAAACATTACTTTGTTGCGAGCAAGCAGTGCCACTTTTGCAGTGTACCATACACAATGAAATTCATTTCCTGTGCCTCCATGTTAATTAAAACACTCTTCACTAAATTGTAGAATCAGATTATCTATCAACAGAGCAACAGATGAAGAGAGTATATAATACATAACAACAAAGGTTGATAAATTTTCATAAGAGTCAATGTGTAAAAATAGTACATAAACTTATTTTCATATACCCTATATAATTTAAGATTAAAATGTAAATAAATTTTGTTTAGACTAGGGTTCTTCATATAGAGATAGACATATACGTGAGAAAGAGACATATGTGTGTATCTTTCTACCCATCTCCATATATTTATCTATTTATTGTCCATGTTTACACATGTATATATAAATTCCAGAATCCTAAAGAAATATTTCTCTATGAAATAATTGCTGAAATTGGACAGACATTACTGTGCTCATTATAAATTGGGTCATGTTGTAAATATGTCCATAAAATGTTTTACTTATCTGTTTTAAAATTCGTGCTACATTTGAAGTTGTCAGTTTTATCAACTGAAATATAACTGAAGGAAGCATGAAATAATGTTTACTGAAATATATAGAACAAAATTTACCTACTTCTACTTTGAAGAAAAATTTCAGTTTATTTTGATAATATAAAACATCTTATTCAGCGTTATTTTTACTTTTTTGAAAAACTCCATACAATCTCATAATGATTATACTAATCTACAATCCTTTCAGCAGTGTATAACTGTCTCTATTTTTTATCTCTTTACCAACACTTTAGTCTTCTTGATAATAATGATTTCTAATGAAGTAAGGTAATACCACATTGTGGTTTTACTTTGCATTTTATGATCTTGAAAAATGTTGAACTGTGGTGCTGTCCATTTGATATTTTAAAAATAGAATGTCTATTTCCTTTTCTAGTTTAGTTTTTCATTGCTATGATAAACATCAGGACCAAAATAACTTGAGGAGTAAAGGATTTATTTCATCTTACCTTTTAGTTTGGTCTCCACTGAGGAATCTGTGGTAGGAACTCAAAGAAGGACCCTGGATGTAGGAAATTAAGCAGATACTATAGAGGAAAGCTGCCTACTTGATTGCTCTTTCGCTCATCTTCAGTTATTTTTTATTTTTAATTTGTGTGTTTAAATTTTTATTATTTTCGAGAATTTATATGAGTACTCTGTATTCTTTATACCCTTCTCTCATCCACCTCAAATACTTGTTTTTCTTCTCACTTTTATGCAAATTCATTACCTCTTCTTGCTTTACTGCTACATTTTCTGAATATGGCAGGGATGCTCCATCCAGGAAACTTGAACAATACAGTTGCCAAAACAACCATACAAAACAGGAACACTAGTTAACACAGTAGTTCATGTTCTAAGCAGCCCCACTTCTTTTTTTTTTAATCCTCTTACAGCAGTAAGTTTTCAAGAAAATGTCTCATGTTATATCCATGAGCCAAACTGATAGAAGTAATTGATCAAAATTTCTTCTTTTCACATGTGTCAAGTTGACAAACAAAACTAGCCATCACAACATCCACTCTAACACTGGGTTATTTGTTGCCATTCAAAAGAACAGTCTTGCTTTACTCCCACAACTTCAGAGTCTAGCATAAAATTAAGAGTGTATTAGAAAGGATACATAGGCAACTACACAGTTAGACAAATTTTACTATTATTGGTAGCTGTGCAGTGAACATGTTTTCAATATTTAATGTTTTTGTATTCCAATAATGCTGAGTCTTAAAATGAAAATTGTGGTAAATGAGTTTCTTTAAAAACAGTTCAGTTATTAGTTTATTTCATCATATCAGTCATGTTAAAACTGAACAAACCTAAGAACTAGAGAGTACTCTGAGAGACTTCATGTTTGATCACCTCTACAACTTTCAGAATGGCAATACTGTTGTTAAAAATTAGCAAACTGAGATCCACCAAAGATAATGTATAAGAATAAAATTTACAGAGTTTGACTGTGAACTAGAAATATATACTCATGCTTCATATAATATATGTGCATTTTATCATAGATAATTTAATTCTTTAGAGATAGAATGTACTTCCTATCTCAATACCGTACAGTTTTGATTAACTAGATAAGCCACATTAATTTTTAAAACTATTTGATTCTATTTAATATATTTAAATACAAAAATTATTCTTGACACGCAAATTGTTTTCCTTTCCTTGTAGATGGGAATTGATATTAAGAAAAGTAAAATATGTTTCCCACCTCAGATATATTGGTCACTGTGAATATCCCTTTGAGGGGTCTCTTCTGCTGCACCTCATAAATCATATAATCACCAAATGATGCCATGCTAAGTAGTTATATACACATCACTAAGTGACATGATTTATTGTTGTAGTAGGTAATCTCTGAAGGCAAATATCACTTAATGCTTTTTTCCACTGGAAGAATTTCCATTTATTAGTAATTTCTAGAAATTAAAGTGAGTAGTAAGTTTTAAAACATACAACAGAATCAGAATATGTTGAACATAGCCCACCAGAGTGCATCTGTGTTGTTTCCCCATCTCCTGAAGGTAAAAATGCATGATAATTAATCCTGTAACTAATCTGTAAAAAATAAATTTCTGCACTGTTTTCTCAGTTGTAACTTAGCTTGGTAATATTTTTCAGCTTATTTTAGTGAGGTAGCCATATTGCTGTTTAAATTTTAACCAGCATTTAAATATTAAAAGTACACATTTAGATATTCTATTAGAAATAAGAATGAAGCTGCCACAGTACAATCACCACCATGCGGCTGTGTAAGAAGGTGAACTATGTAATAATTTCGCTATTAGGATCAAGGTATCAAAATAAAGTTTGACTTCAGTTAATTGCCAGTAAATTCATTAAAGGATATCAGAAATACAGACCTTCAAAAAATTTCCAGTGAACTATAAAGCTGTATCTAGTATTCATGGACATTTCTTGTCTTTATCTTTCTGAAGACTACTGATTGATAAGGTGTCATGTGAGAAAGTAAGTACCTGTGATACAACTTCTCTAGCTACAGTCTTTCTTTATCTTGCCCAAATTTTGTTTCTCCCAGAATCATAGTTATTATTTATGTATCTGTGCATCAGTATGAATTTCCTTAGACACAATACTGAGAAACAAGATAGGAGAGCTCATGGCTTAAAAAAGGGCCCCTCACAAGAACCTGCGAGAAATGAGCACAGCTGGTCAGAATTTGAGCTTTGAATAAGAGTATAACCCAGAGAAGCTCAAACTTGGGTAGTGTCTAGACAGGCGTGTTTAGACCATAAACCAGGAACCTTTCATTCTAGCATGTCACTTGTCATCATGTGTATGCAAACCATTTAGAATTAATAATTCTCATTTTTAAAATACACTTGTACATGTTTAACTCTCCTATTGGTATTTAATGATTTTATTGAGATTTTGCTGTTAGTTTTCTTAATAAGGTTTGGAACTTGTGTCAGAGAAACAGACATATGATGATGTTTAGGTAAATGTCATCAATATACTTGCAGATTCCAAGGTTAACTTTTCAACTAAAAAACACAGATAGCTTTTTAAATAACCTTTTTATTTATTCTTAAACTTTTTCAGTCAATATATTTAGTCATATTTTCCCCCTTCACAAATTCCTCCCAGATTTTCTAACACCTAACTATCCACTAAAATTTCCTGTAAATAAAAACAACTAAACACCCCCTTCACACATAAAATCAATCTAATTTGTGTTATCCAACTACTCTCGAGTTTGGGGCAGTTAATATACCCAGTGTCATTTCACTGAAGGAAACATGCTTTCCCTCTCCCAGTACACATCAGAAGTGATATTTGTACCTTTCCTTCCTCCTAGTTGGGATTTTGTTGGCCATCAGTTTCTGCATCCTGTCAAACTACCTGAGCATTCCTGTGTGCATCGGCCCAACCACCTCTCATTCTTGCTATCTTCTTCCCTTTTCCACATAAATCTTTGAACTGGAGGGAAGAGGTGTAGTATAGACCGCCCAGTTAGGATCAACATTTCAAAATCCCTGATTCTCTTTATCCTGTTCAGTTGTGGGTTTCCTTGTTTGTTATCATCTCCTGCGAGTAAAATTTTTCTAATGAGACTTGAGTTATATACTAGCATATTGTTATGGAATTGTGTTATTAGTAATAATTTGATTTCAAGTTCTACTACAGAGCTATAGTAACTAAAACAGTGTTGTAGTGACTGAAAACACAGAGTTTTATCAATGAAATGGAATCAGAGACCCAGACATACATCTACATACGTCTGGACACCCTGTTTTCAGCAAAGAAGTTAAAATTATACATTGGGAAAAAAAAAACATCTTCAACAAATGGTGCTGATATAACTGAATATCAGCATGTAGTATAATGCAATAGATGTACAAAATTCAAGTCCAAGTATATTAAAGACATGAAAGTAAACTGAGATTCACTGAACCTGATGGAAGAGAATGTGGGAAACAATATTAAAAGTATTGACATAAGAGGCAACTTCCTGAACATAACAACAATAGCAGGGCACTAATTGACAGTTAATACATGGTAACCTCATAAAATTTAACATTTTTGTACGGCAAAGGATACTGTCAATAGGACAAAACAGGGCCTATAGAATGGGAAAAGACTTTTACCATCCCACCCCTGACAGAGGATTAATTTTCAAAATATATAAAGAATTCAAGAAACTAGATATCAATAAACCAAATAATCCAATTTAAAAGTGGGGTACAGATCTAAAAAGGGAATTCTTAATAAAAGCATCTCACAAGGCTGAGAAACACTTAAGAAGATGATCAAGATCCTGAATCATCAGGAAATTTCAAATCAAAACAACTCTGAGTTTCTATCTTATGCCTGTCAGAATGGTTAAGATCAAAATCCTGAAAGACAACTTTATGCTGGAGAGGATATGGAACAAGGGAACACTCTTTCATTGGTAGTGGAAGTGCAAACTTGGACAGCCACTTTGGAAGTCAGTGTGGCAGTTTCTCAGAAAACTGGGAATCAATCCACCACAAGACTCAGCTATACCACTCTTGGCCATTTATCCAGAGGATGCTCAATCTTATTACAAAAACAATTGTTAAACTATGTTCATAGCAACTTTATGTGTAATAAGCAGAACCTAGAAATAACCTTAATGTTCCTCCACTGAGAAAAGCATAAAGAAAATGTGGTACATTTACTCAATGGAGTATTATTACTCACCTCTTAAAGCAAGAATACCAGGAAATTTGAAGGCAAATGGAGAGTAAAACAAATCATCTCCCCAAATTGAGGAAGACAAACATGGTATTTACTCACTCATAAGTGATTATTCACTATAAAATGAAGAATAACTATGCTACACCCATCCAGGCTAGAGAGGACAGATAAAAAGAAGGATTCATAGGAAATGCCTGAATCTCACTAGAAAGAGAAATAGAATGAGGACCAAGGGCAGGTGGGAATAAGACTGTGAGTCATCATGTTGGGGCAGCAGTGGCAGTTCTATTACAAGAGGAGAGTACTGAACAGGACTCCGGGAGAGTGGGGCATTTAGGGGTGAGGTAAAAGCATAGCATAAAGGAATCTACACTGATTCCTACGATTCCTAGCGATAGAAGAAACAGCCTGAACAGGCTATATCCTGTGTCCAGACTGGTGCCTAGTCCAGTAGTTCTCAGAGAGGATTCATCCAGCAACTGATGGAAACAGATGAATATTCAGAGCCAAACATGAGGCACATTGAGGAATCCTGCAAAAGAGGAGAAAAAAGGATTATAGGACCTCGAGGGTTCAGAGATAACACAAGAAAACTCACAGAATCTACTAACCTGGGCTTATAGGGGCTCACAGAGACTGAACCTGTTGTGGCCAACTTGAGACCCCCAGAGAGACAGCACCGGAGTCTAGTCAAGTCCAGAATGCAAAAACAAGGTTTATTCAGTGTGCAATATTCAAACCAGCTAGCTGGGAACTCAAAGCCTCTACTCTTCATGCAACGCAGTAGGGAGAGCTCCCATTCCTCGATTGGGGTTCACATATATAGGCAAAAACTGCAAGCCAAGTTTACTCAGGTTCAAGGGGTTTGGTTTTGCTGAGTATAGGGTATGGACTACTTCTGAAGTACAGGGTATGGACTACTTCTGCTTCTGTTCATGCCCCCACCTTCCTGCAAGCAGTTATTTCTGCTCTTGTCTAGATGACAAAACTGGGTGTTGACAGCAGCCTAGCTACTAGGGAGAGTTGGTGTGCACTTTTGCAAAGGTTCCTTTTTCCAACTAACTCTTGATGCTGCAAAAAGCTCAAAGCCAGTGTCTTAACCAGCTCCTGACCAAGCAAAGTTTTTTTAAAATTTTTTATGTCCTTACAAACCAACAACCAGGTTCAGTTGCCAACAACCAGGGAACCTCCATGGCACTGACCTAGGCACTCTGATTGCATTTTACAGCTGTTTAGCTTGGTCCTCCTTTGGGACTCCTAACAGTGGCAACAGAGGATGTCTCCAACTATCTTTCTTTATTTTTGGACTTTATTCTTCGTATTGAGTCACCTTGCTCAGGCTTAATACTAGGGATATGCTTAGTCTTACTGTAACTTGATATGCTATGTTTTGTTTATACTCCTGGGAGACCTGACCTTTCCAAAAAAAAAAAAAATGAAGGGTAATGGATTGAGGGGTAGGAAAAAAGAGGGGAAGGTACTGGCAGAGGAGGAAAGAAGGGAAGCTGCAACAGGGATATCAAATAAACAAATTTATTTAAGAAAGCTACTCAAAAAACATATGAGGAAGGACTAATTAAAATGATGACCACCTAGTGTATTTGGAGAGTAATACAAGTGAATTTGCCATCAATGTTGATGAACAAACATATAGTCTTCTAATTAAAACTTTATAGTAGTGATGTTTACAAAAAAAATCTCTTCAATATCTATACGTTCATCTAGAAGTATGTGATTTTTGACAAATATATGCCTTTGTTTTATATTTTATTTTTTATAAATCTATTACTTTAATGCCTTAAAATACAATACTTATTTTTCTTTCTCTTTGTTACCTATATTTATGATTGATGAAGGGTTGGAACTACAACCTCAGAAAATGTTTTTTGTTAAAATACATATCAAACATTATGTAATAAGATTCTAGTAGCAAAAGAGTAATTATAGATCTCTAAAGTGATATACAGCTGTAACCAATACATTTCCAATGAAAAAAATTTATCCTTTTATGACAGATATATGTTAGTTGGTCTCTTATAAAATGTACATGATTGACTAAATTTACTTTGATGCCTTTGTATAGTAGGTGTTCATAATTTCTAGAAAATACTATAAATTAGACAATTTATTCATATTTAATGGTGATTCCTAACAAAAGAAGTTCAACTGATAAAGTATAAACTTCATTTCAGATATGAGATGACTCATAGACACATTCTCAAGAAAACAAAAGGCCATTTTTTTTTAAACAAATGGAATAAGAATTATAGCTGGAAGTTTTGACACATTCCTTTAATACCAGTACTCAGAAGGTAGGGGCACACAGAGCTCCGAGTTTGAGGCCAGCCTGCAGAGCCAGTTCTAGAACAGCCACAATTACACAGAGAAAGCCAGTTCCCCCCAAATTTATAAAAAAAAAATTCAAAAACCAAACATACTTATATCTCTTTGGATGTCTGTGTACATTATTAAACTGAGTGTATGCATATCAATAGATGCAATGTGATGATTAAGTCATCAACTTGATGGGGTCTAGAATCACTTAGGAGTCAAATCTCTGGACATGTCTGAGAGGGAGATTTAAACTGAGTTTAGTGATATGAAAACACCAGCCCTTTAGGAAATAAATACCATTGACTAGAATGAAGTGCCACAAGAATAAGAGGTGAAATTAAGTTGAATACCAGGAACCATCTGTCCTACCTCCTGACCTGGGGTCTGTGACCAATTGCCTCTTGTTCCTGCTTCCCCAGCTCTCCACCATGGTGGGATGTTTTATACTTTCTTTTTCTGTGCCTGAGTTAAAACATTCCAATAGAAAAAAAAAAAACCCTTAAGGAAAAGAGGTTTAGTCTGGCCCACAGTTCAAGGACAATGTCAATCGTGGTGACAAAATCAAGGCAGTCAGGGGCTCAAAGAAGTAGGTCATGTAACAGTCACATTCAGAAAACAAAGAGGAATTGGTACATGCTGCTGTTCAGTCCTCTTTCTCCATTTACATAGTCCAGTTCATCCATGGAGTGGTGCCACAAACAGTGGAAAATTCTTACCATTTCAATTAATATAACAAAGACAGTCCCATACAAGCACAGCCAGAGACTACCTTTAGGTTGTATATGTTGTCCAGTATGTGACACTAACCACCAGATTATATCAAACTGTGAGACAGTGTTAACCCTTCTTTCCTTAAACTGGAATTGTGAGCTGTGTTGTCATGACAATGAGAAATGTCCCTTACACACTAGGCATTAGGATTCTATCTGCAGAACAATTTGGATAGAATGTACCAAAGAATAGAGTATCATCTAAACATTTAAATCTGAATGAAAATCTGAAAACTCCCTTTTCCACAAATGATTAAAACAACTCAGAAGTAAGGAAGTAGAGTCCGTGTTGTATTTTTCCTGTTATTCACCAAGCTTTTTGGTGAAATTTACAAGTATCCAAAGATCGCAGACCAGCAGAAGCATTGCAATGCTGAGTGGAAAGGTTCATGAGACATGTGCTTTTCATATTTGTTCTAGTTTCAGATTTGAGGCATGAGTATGGTAAAAAAAAAGTTAATTATGTACCTAAGTGAATAAAAATTTGTAACACAGAATCAAAGAAAACTGAAAATTTTACTCAATAACTCTGAGTAATATTACCTTTCTTTTTTATTTTTATTCAGTGTACATTGTTGTAAGGGTGTCAGATTCCCTGGAACTGGAGTTACAGACAGTTGTGAGCTGCTACACTCAGCTTCCCAGGAATTATACTCAGGTTTCCCAGGAAGAACAGTCGATGTTCTAAACCACTGAGCTGTTTCTCTGGCCACACTAGAATTTCTTGCTATTACTTGTGAATCAGTACACAGTGACCAACATTCTCCACTGCTTATTCTTTACTCTGTATTTCAGGGTTCACAATAGCCTTAAAAATATCTTGGGATACCTCTATGTAATCAAGTTAAAGATTTGTAGGATAAAAATTTCAAATCTTTGAAAAAAGAAATTGAATAAGATATCAGAAGATGGAAACATCTTCCATATACATGGATCAGTAGGATTAACAGTACAAGTGTACAGACTACCAAAAGCAATTTATGGATTCAATGCAATCCTCACCAAAATCCCAACAGAATTCTTTAAAGATCTTGAAAGGTCAGTTTGGGGCTTCATATGGAAAATCACTGGGGTGGTGGTACACATGCCTTGAATCCCAGCACTTGGGAGGCATAGACTGGTGGATCTCTATGAGTTCAATACCACAATACCAGCTTTGTCTACAGAGTGAGTTCCAGGACAAGTTCCAAAGCTAAAAAGAAACTCTGTCAAAAAAAAAAAATTCCTAATAGATTCCCAATGATATATTGCTATACTAATAGCTTGGTGTGTAGTCCAGTCATTATCAGACGGTCTTCCTCATGCAGTAGTTTGAAGTGGACACAGAGACCCACAGGCAGACAATATGCAGAGAGAGTGTATAAAAAGCACACTTCTGTCTGATTCCTCTCCTTCTTCCAGGGAAAGCAGTAGAAGTAGAATAGAAGGGGACAAGCTGTAGGAGTCACAGGGGAAGACAGACACCAGCAGAACTTGACCCACTGAATCAGTATATCAGGGCTCACATAAGCTCTCAGAGACAGAAGCAGCAAGCAATGGGTCTGCATGGGTCTGCACCAGGTCCTCTGTCTATGTTATGACTGGTAGCTTGCTGTTCATGTGAGGCCATAACAGTAGGAGCAGGTGTATCACTGACTCTTTTACCTGCTCTTGTGGCTCTTGTGTTGTGGGATTTCCCTCTGTATGCTGTGATTATCGTGAATAAAAAAACTGCTTGGAATCTATAGCAGAGCAGGGTGAGGCAGAGCAGAGCTAGGCAGAGAGGAAAAGACTGAATGCTGGGAGAAAGAAGGGCAGAGCCAGAGAGATGCCATGGAGCAGCCAGGACAGATGCTGGAAACTTTTCAGGTAAACCACTGGCACATGGCGATACACAGATTAATGGAGATGGGTTAAATTAATATGTAAGAGTTAGCAAATAAGAATATAGAGCTAATGGGCCAAGCAGTGATTTAAATAAAAGAGTTTCTGTGTGATTATTTCAGGGCTGAGCAGCTGGTAACCAAGTGTCTCACTCCATCCTTAAAACACTCTTGAGATTCTTTTCCTCCTATTGGGTTGCCTTTTCTAGCCTTGATATAAGTGTTTTCATCTTGCCTATTGTATCTTCTTTTGTTCTTTTTTGCTTCTTTTGTTCTGTTATTTCTTAGGGGCCTGCTCTTCTCTGAAGAAGAAACAGGGAGGAAGTGAATCTGAGGATTAGGGGAGGTAAGGGCGAAACCAGGAGGATTGAATGGAAGGGACATTGTGACTGAGATGCATTACATGAGAAAAGACTCTATTTTCAGTCAAATAAATTAATAAGTAATTATTTATAATAAAATGAAATTTAATAAAAGAGATCATGCTTATTTGTGACTTTTGTGATAACATTTATATGGATCTGATTATACAGAGTCTGGTTATATAAGAAGTAGCATCTATAACTATAACTTTATTCTCAATTACAAAAGGATAATGATAAGGAGTAAATACAAAGATTTAAGAGACATAACTCTATCTTTAAAGGATGCCTACACTAGGTAGATTCATATTGCAGTACATTATAATACACACTGTAGTTTCAACTCAGAGAAGAGCAGATGTCTCAAGGACTATAATGATAGCAGTAAATTAATCCCATGGATTATGTAATGTTGTCAAAACAAGGTTAACCAACAAAGGTTGGACATTCTAAAAGTTTACAATATGTTTTTCCTCTTAACACAGACGCTACTAAATTAGAATGGCACTAGAATCAAGCAGTCACTAACAATTTGTTGTCTTTGCTTCACAAATATTCTGGTTTTCTCTCAGAATATTTCCCATTCTCCCAGCATGACCTTATTAAAATAAGCAGTCTGTCTTGTCCTATCACAGGGGATCAGACTCTAAACATTTCTAATGGTTCCTTTGTGGGAAGGTCACTTAATGATAAAATTAGAGCTTACTCATCCAGATCTGTGGTAACACCAGTAGGCTGCAGTCAGTCCTCCTGTTCAGATTTACTGAGCATCCAGGTGGAGTTCATTATTGTGAATCACCCAGCATGGTCCCCTCGCAGCAGATTAAGAAAACAGTCTAAATTAGAGATGGCTGCACTGCTAAACTTATTCAGAATATGAGTACCCCCTGCGTATCACCACATACATCTTATCAGTAGCTTCCTTCTACCTAGGGACATCTCTGTGACTACTTGCTGCAGTATTTGTACAATACCTAAAATATTTATGAATCTGAAAGCTGGAAAGTTAGTTTTGTTGCTAATACATTGCACAGCTGCATGTTCGGGTCTGCAAATTCATAATCTGGAATTTTACTACTAGAAAATTCTAGCATTTGAACAATTGAATGAATTTCTACAAATGGCTCTGTGACCCAAGCTCTGCTGCTGTCTTTCCCAGGCTAAGATGGCTACAATGGTGTGCCAACCTCTGGGGATGGGGAAAGAGGATGGATGGAATGCTAGGACATCAGTCACCAACAGCCCCTCTGGCTGATTAACTAGCAAGTGTTAATAGGAACCCAAGGGAGACCTCTCTAGTTCCCTTCAGCTAGAACGATAGTGACATGATTCAAGACCTAAAGGGTTTAGGGCCCTTTGAGGATGAGAGACGGAAAGCAGATTTGTAATCAGGAAGACAATGGAGAGATATGTCTTTTAGAAGGCATCTCTTAAGCAGTAAGTGAGGTGGAGTTTTTTGAAGATTTATTCATAAACATTTTTATACAGATATTCCAAGCATTTATTAAAATAACAAAGAAATACAGAATCATTAAAATCACTGCTTTTCTCTAGTTTGATTTCCAATGATGTTTTATTAGAAACAAACTTAATTCTTCCTCATCCCAGCTTTTATCACTTAAGTGAGCAAGAATTGCACTATGGAAGTTACTGTGAAATGATGCCTTTTTTTCTCAAAGCAGCCAAGAAGGTATTTATATTTCAAATATGAAGAAAAAATAAAAGACACCGATACTTTGAGGAACTGATATCTGTTAATATATATTGAACTTCATATTCTGCATGCCTGTGAAAGTGACTTGCTCTGTTTCCTGTTTCAGAGGAATGTTATAATGCCAGAATCTTAAGTTTGATATTGTACTGTGCTCAAACATTTTTTTTAAAGAAAGCAGAATTTTTAATAGAAAAATACAATACACATGTCAGAAATACATACAAGTACTTAACAACATAATAATACTCAGAAATGTTAGCAGACCACTCCAAATAAGCTGCTGCTAATATAATTATTTGTTGCATTTTAAATAAGTGGAAGAAAAATTTTATGTTCTTTTCAATCTTAGTTATTTTATCCAACATGTTTTTGAAGTTTATAGATATTGCTCTATGATGTTATAATTTATTATTATTTATATAATATACAAATGGTTGGTGATATTATATATCGTAAAATTGATAGTCATTGAGTCTTCGCTAATTTGATAATAGTATATATAATGCTGATGTAAACCTTATAATGTATGTGTTTTGAGGAGTAATAAGGACATACTTATATTTGCAGTACAATTACAAGAGAAATACTGAACAATAGTTATGCATAAGTATAATATTAGTTGATGTCAATGACTTCCAGTCTTTATTAATGTACAACATTCCTGGTTAGGTCTTAGTCATAATTCATTTCTTCTTCTTTTCTTTAATTTTAAGACTTCTCAAGAGGGTATAGTGAATTCTTTTGTTTTGGTGTGCCTTTTTTCCTAATGAATGTGATTGATGAATCCTTTTCCTTTGCTTGAATTATAAGAGAAATATGCCAATCATTTCCATCAGTCTTCCCATTTTCCCCCTTAGTGACAAATAATAATTATGTGTTTCAGATACAAATATTTCTTTCATATAACAGTTAAGAATATGTTCTCCAATTCTATTATTTTAATGAAGTTGAAATTAAATACATGATTTCTTGAATTTCTAATGATACAATTTTTCTCTAAGTTGAAGCATTAATTTTCTATACTGTTTTAAATTATTATTTTTGTGATTGAAAAATATATGATTGTGAATTATGAATATATAAAATATATTTAAAGCTTTGAATTTTTTCCAAATTCAGAGACAATCTAGATGGAATCTGTTGTGGAATACTATTTTAAAGTGTCTACATTTGTTTATGCTTGGAACATTTGTTTAATGACAGAGATGTGCTGCTTTTGTTTATTTTGCATTTTTTTTTAATCTCTGTGAGGCTATGATTCTTTGACTGTTTAAAACACCTGTTGTTTTAATAAAGAACTTAATGACCAATAGTGAGGCAGGAGGAAGTATATAGGTGGGTCTGGTAAGCAGAGAGAATAAATAGGAGGAGAAATCTAGACAGAGAGAAAGCAGGAATGAGAGAAAAAGAAGGACACTAGGGGTCAATCACCCAGTCACCCAGCCAATCACAGAGTAAGAGTGAAAGTGAGGTATACAGCAATAGGGAAAGATAATAGCCAAGAGACAAAAGATAGATAGCATAATTTAAGTTCAGAAAAGCTATCTAGAAACAAGCCAAGCTAAGGTCGGGCATTTACGAATAAGAATAAGCATTCGGTATGTGATTGTGTGATTAATTTGGAATTTGGCTGGCAGGCCCTGCAAAAGAACAAAATAATCCAAAGTGTAAAAGAATAAAAACACCACCAACAAGAGTTAACTCATTAAAATTTGGAAATAATATTAGGTCAGATATACATCTGCCAATTTTTAACCTGTGACAGTTTTGGGGACATATGGCACAGAATTGCTGAAGGTGAAAAAGGAAGACAAACACTGGCCTACACTTCAGAAGGTGGAATTCAGAGTTTCTAACGTGACTAGAAATGGAGTACATTTTCAAAAATAAAGGCACACAAGATTGCCTTATAAATCTGCACTGACCATTACTACAATTAATTATGCAGGTTGGAGAGTCCAAGAAAACATCTAGAAGGCAGCTAATGAAAGGCAGAAGTTAGTGAATGAAGATGTGAAGTCAGGCACAACTAAAAAGAAGAATATGTGTCTAGACCCACTGCCTGCTCTCCTCCTACCAACACAGCCTCCATATGACTGAAGATAATGCAATCCAGTGGCCAAAATGAAACTTGGGAAAGAAATAGGTTATTTACTGCAATAGAAACTGCACTTAGATAATAAGCATGTACAAAGTCTTTTCAAGGGAAATAAAATGCAGAGGTGACTGCTTTGGACTCTTCTGATGATTGGGCTAACCTGAGGTCATATGCTAGAATACTTAAAATCTTGTATTTCATTCTAGCTGACCTGAAATCTATGGAAAGGAGCATTTGACATTTAAACATCTGTAGTGAGTGGCAGGATCTCTGTAATTGGAGAATAAAAGTTCCTTCCCTAAATAATTATATTTATATTATGTAGAAATTTTCTCTTTCTCATATGAAGACAGTTTAATTAAAATGATAAGTAACATGAAAGGAAGAAACACATCCATATCAAAAAGCACACTCTATCATTATTTTTAAAAAATCTCCTGAGAAAATTGGGAGTGTGGGAGTGGAGGGAGAAGGGAAGGCATGGGGGAAGAGGAGGGGAGAAGAGAGGTGGGGAGAAGTAGAGAGAATGGGGGAAGGACAGAGACAGAGAACAAGGAAAGAGATCTTGATTGAAGTAGCCAATATGGGTCTAGCAAGAAACGTGGCATTAGAAACCTTTCCAAGAATCCACAAAAATGACCCCAGCTAAGCCCCTAAGCAATAGAGTAGAGAGTACCTGAAGTAGCCTTGATGACTAACTTAAATGTCACCATAGAAACTTCATCCGGCAACTCATGGAAGCAGAGGCAGAGATCCACAGCAGAGCATTGGACTGAGCTACCAAAGTCCAGTTGAAGAGTGGGAAGAGTGAGAATATGAGCCAAAAGGCTAAGACTATGATGGCAAAACCCACTGAAACAGTTAACTAAACTAATGGAAGACTTCCACCTCAGGCTTGTCAGTGATGGAACCAGCATAGGACCAAACTAGGCCCTCTAAATGTGTGTGACATTTTTACAGCTGAATCAGATAATGGGGCTGCTGGCAGTGAGACCAGGATTTACCCATACTACTTATTCTGGCTCTTTAGAATTCATTCTCTCTGGAGGAATACCTTGCCCAGCCTAGATATAGTAGGGAGGGCCTTGGTCCTGCCTCAAAGCAAAGTCTAGACTTGACTCCCCACGGGAAGCCTTACCAACTCTGAGGAGTGGATTGGAATGAGATAGGGGTTAGAAGGGAGGGAGAAAGTGGAGGGTGCAGGAGAGGGGGAGGGAGTGGTAAATGGATTTGGCATGTAAAATAAGAAAAAAATAGTTTTTTAAAAATAAATTTACAAAAAAAGTTTGCCCCTGGGTGTCATATAATAAAAACTCTTATATTCTACAAACTATTAAAGTGAAGTAACATTGGGAGAAAAAATTTGCCCACTATCTATGGTGGCTAAATTAATTCAGTTCTTATGGCTTATTATATTATTTCCTATTAACATTCTTAAATTTAATAGTGCTAAATACATTAGTGAATATTCTATTCTGGACACTGAAAGACAAATGCAATAAATGGAGATTTTAAAAGAGATAAGCCTTATTTTATTTAAACTCTGTTGTGATGTGTTTAAAGTTTTGTCTTTACTAGCTTTAAATATTATTTGTATTCAATGTAGTTTGGTACTCTTCTCGCCCACATCTTCCCATATCCACCTCCTTAACCTACTGGCCTAACTTCATATGCTCTCTTTTTCTCTAAAAACAAAATACTCAGAAGAACAACAAGAAAAAGAACCAAAGAGAAAACAACACCACAACATACCCCCAAATCATGGATATCCAATTTATCCCGGCCAACTACTTCTGGGCTTGGAGCCTACTTTTAATTGTGTTGATAGACCCAGTATTACTCCACTGAAAAAACTAACTTTACTTTTCCCAGCTAATAACAGTTGAAAATACATTCCGTTTTAAGTGTAGATTTTGTGTCCACTTCATTTTCTCCCTTCTCAGTGCTAGGATTTTGTCAAGTTAAAACTTGTATAATCTTGCATATTGTCATAATATCTCTAAGTTCATGTATTTTTCTTAACTAATATTCATTTGCTACCTATATTTTAAGTTTTGGTTACTAGGACCTCATAGTAAGTATGCTTATAGTTCAATGGTATAGTAATTTATAACATTTCATATTATCATAATACTATACTTATTTTTCTATTTTTCTTTGACTTTATTATTTTACTGATAATTCCCTGGGATTGTAGTTTTGGTCTTATTTTCTGTAACAAAACAGATTATCAGTGTATAACAGCTATTTTTTGTGTATATATTGACTAAGGACTGAATCAATAAATGACAGAGAATATAAAATCATTTGGATTCCAAGCATATAAAATGTAGAACGGAATGGTATCTCAATTGGTGAAGTCCTTGGCACTCAAACATAACAAACACACTTGTATTCAAGTGTGTTCACGTCATTAATGTTATGTAAAAATCAGACATTGTGGCATTGTTATAACTATTATGATTAAGCATAGCTTTCATGTACTAAAGTATGCTAATTAACAAAATGCCTTCATGGAGATCATAGATATAAACATATTCTTACTCTGGGTGAAGCAAGTAGGAATGAAGCAAAATTTTCGTTATATAGAATTTAAACATAGTATTATTGTTATTATTGTTAGTGTGCATGTCTATGTGCATGTGTGTATGTGTATGAGTATGTATGCATATATACACACAGGTGTATATATGTGCACAGAGGTAAGAAAACATTTGGAATCTGTTTTATCTTTCCACCGTGGGTTCCAGAGATTGTACACAACAGGCACTTTTATCTGATCACCCACCTTGCCAGGTGTACATAAAACTTCTAGTAGATAATTTTCATGGCAATTCTTTAATAGAGCTTTATAGCTATTGTAAGGTGAGGATAGTGTTAGAGTTAAAGAGACTAACAATTAGAGAAATAAAAAGGCACACGAAGAAAGAGAATATTGAAAATCCAAACCAACGTTCACATTTCATGTTGTTTATAATTTGTAAATATGTATTGTTGTCACTGCCTTTACATTAGAATAATATTATACTTTACTGATTGTCTATTAAATTAGAAAATCACTAATCTCATGGCACTATCATGTCTCTCCAAACGTTGTAACTTGTATCCCAACATTATGAGCCTTTATATTCCTCAGAAATCAAAACATTAATACACTACTTATTTATGCTTTTTAGAAGAGAAAGTTTTCTATAGCTCCCCCAATTTTCCAAAAGTGCAGGTGGTGAAATCATTTCTTTTAAAAGTATGCAGATTGCTGTTCGCAAAGCCCATTTCCTCAATGATGCTAAACACATAACCATGAAAAATGAGAAAGATATTGACTCAGAAAAAAACTTGAAGGACTAAGACACTAAAATATGTGTATTCAACTCTTCTGACATCTGGTACTCAACATGAAACTGGAATATTGAAACATTGCTGAAGGATGCTTTCTTCAAAAGATCGATTCAAAAAATAGTGTAGCAGCATCTACTAGTGCCTCTTGCATACTAATAATAAGAAAATTCCTTACTGATGTGTTCATTTAAACAAAGCTTTTCTTAAAATAACGTTGGAGAACAATAAAGTACAGTATAGTATGAATCTAATTGGTCTTAATTTTAAAAAGACAGAGTAAGATATCTAGGGTAAAAGCTGAGAGGTCAGAGAAGCAGAGCAGCTAGCCTCTAGTTCTTACCTCTATGAAATCCTCAGAAAAAAAAAATGGGGTATCCTGTCTCTACAAGTCCTCAGACTGAATGCCATTAAAAAAAAAAAAAAAAAAAAAAAACTCAGTCTGAATCCTGAGCTCCTTTCTACTCCCTTCTTATATTCCTTTTCCACCCAAACATATCACATCCATCTCCACCTCCCTAGTGCTGATATTAAAGGTAGATGCCACCACTGCTCTGCTTGGATCTGTTTCTGTTTTAGATTGATTCAATCTTACATAGTTTAGGGTGGCCTTGAACTCACAGAGATCCATCTGCCTGTCTCCCAAGTGCTAGGATTAAAGGTGTGTGTCACCACTGCCTGGCCTTTTATGGTTAACTATTGTTGAAAGCTTTGCATTCTAATGTTCAGCCAAGCGCCAAGCTTTATTTGTTAAAGCACAAACAGAATATCACCATAGTATAGTTTCCACATGATAATTCATGTGGAGATAGTTTATTTCTCCTTACCAGAGGAGGATGATTTTCTCCTCATTAAAAAATTAAGTATTACAGATTCTACTATTGTGAAATGCATAATTTCACATTTTTCAAGTCAAATTCCACTTCCACGTCATCATTATTTTATATTTTATTTATTGCTAAATAAATTAAACATAGAAGGTGTAATATTTAGAATAAAATATTCATTTATATGATACTTCGCATGACTTAAATGTCCCAGATTAAATATCTGAATATCACTCTACCTTATAAGTATATAAAAACTTTTATTTGTCTATATATTATAAAATAATTTAAAACTATACTAATAATGACATTTTTCCTTTTTACCAATTTGATTTCTAAATATTTCATTTAAAATTAATTGTATTGTGTCTCACATACACAGAGAAGATGAGTATCTGGGTTTCCAGCTGGATGACTCTGCTCGCTAGAATCTAGCCTTCTGGGGGTACATGTCATGCTCTACTCACAGCCTCTGGGGCCCCAGAGACAGTACCAGCCTCCCCACACCCCAACCATTCTCCACCGCATCAGTAACCACAGAAGCCAAGCCCTACCTGCTCTGAGTGGGTGTGAGAGTATGGACTCCTACTTGGATGGCCCTGCTCTCTACAACCTGGCTGCCCTTATACACTTCCCATGCCCCACCTCTAGTGGCTGAAAACCCAGAGAGCTGGTGGCAGCATTCTGATACCCCAAGCATCCCCTGCCACATAAACAATGACCAGAGGCCCTGCCTGCTCCTGGCAAGTGATCACTGGAGTCACAGGCCACAACTGCACCTGGAGGAAGAGTGTCCACCTAAGCCACAGGACTCACCTATACAAATTGGAAGAAAAGGAATCCTCTAAAGCACAGGCCTCAACTGTACCCATTGGAGGAAGAGGTGGATAGACAACAGTGTAAGAATACATTCAACAACATGAAGAGCAATATGGCAGCAGCAGAAAGTAGTGGTTCTACCACATCAATACCTCAACAGTCCAGTGAAAGCAGAAGTAAATGGCCTTAAAAATAACTTTATAAAGATGATAGAGGCCCTTAAAGATAAAATTAAAATCTTCCTTAAAGAAAGGCTGCAGAGATGGCTCAGAGGTTAAGAGCACTGGCTGCTCTTCCAGAGGTCCTGAGTTCATCTCATAGAAACCATGTGGTGGTTCACAACCATCTATAATGAGATCTGGTCCCTTCTGGCAGACAGGCATACATGTAAGTAGAATAGTGCATAATAAATAGATAAATAAATAA
>NW_026067957.1:7449718-7457361 GCF_014885135.2 Alexandromys fortis | reverse complement strand
TATTAATCTCTATTTACAAGGCTTCTGATTCCCTGATACCCAAAACAACATAAATACACAGAACAAAAAGAATTACAGACAAGTCCCCTTTATGACATTGATGCAGAAATACTCAAATTACTCAAAATTCTTGGAAACCAAATCCAAATCCAAGAACATAGCAGAAAAATAACCCATAATGATCAAATAGGCTTCATCCCAGAAATGCAGAGAAGGTTCAACATACAAAATTATGTCAATGTAATCCACCAAATAAACAAACTGAAAAAAAAAATATGACCATCTCATTAGAAGCTGAAAAGCCTTCAACAAAATTGAACACCCCTTTATGATAAAAGTCTCAGGGAGATCAGGGATACAAGAAACATATACAACATAATAAAGATAATATACATCAACCCAACAGCCAATATCAACCTGATTGAAGAGAAACTAAAAGTCATTCCACTAAAATCAAGAACAAGAAAAGGCTTTTTACTCTTTCCATATCTATTCACTATAGTACTTGAAGTTGTAGATCCCATAATAAGACAGCAAAAGGAGATCAAGGGAATATGAATTGGAAAGGAAAAAGTCAAGTTTTCACTATTTGCAGGTGATATTATAGCATACATAAGTGACCCAAAATATTATACCAGGGAACTCCTACAATTGATAAATGCCTTCAGTAATGTGGCAGTATACAAGATTATTTTTTTTAAAAAAGTCAGTAGCCCTCCTATATACACATCATAAACAGGATGAGAAAGAAATCAGAGAAATATCACCTTTCATAATAGTCACAAGTAACATAAAATGTTTTGGAGTAACTCTAACCAAAGAAGTGAAAGAACTATATGACAGGAACTTTAAGTCTTTGAAGAAAGAAATAGAAGAGGACACCAGAAAATGGAAGGATCTCCCTTGCTCTTGGATTGGGAGGATCAACATAGTAAAACTGACAAATAAACCTACAGATTCAATACAATCCACATCAAAATCCCAGAACAATTCTTTACAGACCTCAAAAGAGCAATATTCAACTACATATGGAAAAACAAAAGTCTCAGGATTGCCAAAATAATCCTGTAGAATAAAGGAACTTCAGGAGATGTTATCATCCCTTACTTCAAGCTCTACTTTAGAGTTATATAAATAAAAATATCTTGATATTATCACAAAAACAGACAGGTGGACCAATAGAATCAAGTCAAAGAATGAATTTAATCTACACAGATATGCACACCTGATCTTTGACAAAGTAGCTAAAATTATGCAATAGAAAAAAGAAAACATATTCAACAAGTGGTACTGTCATAAATAGATGCCAATATGTAGAATGGAATAGATCCATATCTATGTCCATACACAAAACTCAAATGGATCAAAGACCTCAACATAAATTGGCAACACTTAACTTCATAGAAGAGAAAATGGAAAGTAGCCTTGAATTCATGAGTATAGGAGATCACTTCCTGAATATAATATCAGTAGCACAGACACTGAGATATACAATTAATAAATGGAACTTTCTGAAATTGAGAAGCTTCTGTAAAGCAAAGGACACATTCAACAAGACTACAGAATGGGAAAGATCTTCAACTCTACATCTGAAAGAGGTCTGATTTCCAAAAAAAATATATATATAAAGAATTCGAGAAACTAGACATCAAATACCAAATAATCCAATTTAAAAATGGGGTACAGATCTAAATAGAGAATTCTCAACAGAGTAATATCAAATGACTGAAAGACACTTAAGGAATTGTTCAACATCTTTAGTCATCAGGGAAATGGAAATCAAAACCACTCTGAGATACCACCTTACACCTGTCAGAATGTCTAAGATCAAAAGCACTGATGACAGGTTATGCTGGAGAGAATGTCAAGTGAGAGGAACACTCCTTAATTGCTGATGAGATTGTAAACTTATACATCCACTTTGGAAATCAATATAGTGGTTTCTCAGAAAATTGGGAATCAATCTACCTCAAGACCCAGTAATACCCCTCTTGGTCATATACCAAAAGGATGCTTTGGTATACTCAAACTGCAAGGACATTTTCTCAATTATGTTCTTAGCAGCACTTTCATAATAGCTAGAACTTGGAAACAATCTGGATACCCCTTCAATTGGATAATGAATAAAGAAAATGTGGGACATTTATACAGTGGAGTACTACTCAGTGGTAAAAACAATTTAAATTTGAAGGCAAATGAAAGGAACTAGAAAAAATCTTGAGTAAGGTCATCCAGACCCATAATGACAAACACAGAGTGTACTCAGTTATAAATGAATATTAGACATAAAGCAAAAGACAACCAGCCTATAATAACCCCAGAAAACAAAGAAGACTACAGAAGAGACACACATGGATTCCCCTGGGAAAGGGAAATAAACAAGATCTCCTAAGTAAATTGTGAATGTCTGGTGAAGGGAAAGGGTGGAAGGGAAGTGGGGAGGGGAGAAAAGTAGGGGGGGGAGGAGAACATGAGGGATTGGGATGATCGATTTGTGGGAAGGACAGAAAGAGAGAGCAAAAAAAGGGATATCTTCATTGAGGGAATCATTCTGGGGTTAGCAAATATCAGGGCACTAGGGAAATTACCAGGAATCCACAAGAATGACTCCAGCTAAGAACCTAAGTAATAGTGGAGATAGTGCCTGTGTTGGCCTTCCCTTGTAATCAGATTGATGTCTACCTCACGTGTCATCATAGATCCTTCATCCAGAAAGCAAATTCTGAGATCCACATGGGTCTGATCTCCCAGAGACAAGTTGAAAGGAGGGAGGAGTGATAATATGAGCAAAGGGGTTAAACCATGGTTGGTAAACCCACATAAACAATTGACCTGAGCTAGTGAGAAGTCATTATCTCTGCACTGAAAGTTGGTGAACCTGTATAGGACCAAACTAGACCCTCTGAATGTGGGTGACAGTTCTGTGGCTTGGGTAGTTTGTGGGACCATTGGCAGTGGGACTAGTATTTATCCCTAGAGCATAAACTGGCTTTTTATAGCCCATTCTCTATAGAGAGATACATTTCTCAGCATAGATACAGGAGGAAAAGCCTCACTCCTGCCTCAATGTTCCTGCTTCACAGTGGTGTAACATGTTGTTGACTCCCCATGGAAGACCTTACCCTCTCTGAGCTGTGGATAGGGGTGGGATCGGGAAAGGTAAGCAAGTGGAAAGAGGTGAAGGAGAGGGAATAAGAATAGTATGTAAAATAAAAAGTGACTTTTTTAAAATTAAAAAAATTAATTGTAAAAATAATTGTTATGTCCAATATATTTAATGCTCCATATGGCCAAATTATATTTATTAGTAATCTGGGGAAGATTTACAATCATTGCCTTAGTTATGGTTTCTATTGCTTTGAAGAGATACCTTGACCACTGCAGCTCTTATAAAGGAAAACATTTAATTGTGGCTCTCTTACAATTCAGAGGTTTTGTCCATTATCATCATCACAGAAAGCAAGGATCATGCAGCAGACATGGTTCTAGAGCTGGGTCTGAGAGTTCTTACATCTTGACTAACAACAGTAAGTGGCCTGAAATACTGGGTGTTATTTGAGCATGCTTGAGACCTCAAACCCAACTCTACAGTGACATAACTTCCTCTGACAAAGTCACACCCACTCTAACAAAGCTTCAAATCCTAATAATACCATTCCCATTGGGGTATATTTTCTTTTAAAACCACCATATTTCTCTTGTTGCTCCCAAATGCTTGTAGCTATATTATAATGCAAAATGTATTTAATCCAATTTCAAAACTCCTCATAATTTATCACATTCTCAGCACTGCTTAAAAGTCTCAAGTTCAAAGTCTCTTCTGTGATTAAGATAATATCTTAACTGTAATTACCTATGAAATCAAAATAAAAAAACCAGATAGATACTTTAAACATATAATGACACAGAATATACATTTCCATTCTAAAATGTAGGAAAGGGGGTATAGTGAGGAACTATTGGACCAAAGAAGATCGAAAATAAGCTGAGAAAGCATTGAAATCTTCATCTCCTTGTTTGATGTCAAGTGAAGCAGGTGTCAAGTTCATGAGCAAGTCAGAACAGAATTACTCCTCAAGACTGGAAAGATTTAGCAATAGCAATATTAGAAGTTGGTCCTCAGTAACAATAGAGAGCATGGTGGAAAGAGGAAGCTAGGATGATAGAACAACAAAATAGGCTTGAAGTATTGATATTTCAAAAGATCAATTTCCAATCATACTACAAAAGCATTTGTTCAACTATGTTCATAGCAGTACTATTTGTAATAGCCAGAAACTGGAAACAACCTAGGTGCCCCTCAATAGAGGAATTGATGAAGAAGGTGTGGCAATATACACTTTAGAGTTCTACTCAGCAATAGAATCTTGAATTTTGCATAAAAATGGATGGAAATAGAAAACACTTTACTGAGTGAGATATCCCAGACACAAAAAAGATGAACATGGTATGTACTCACTCATAAGTGGATTCTAGCCATAAACAAAGGACATTGAGCCTATAGTTCATGATCCTTGAGAAGCTAAATAAGAAGGTGAACCCAAGAAAAACATATATTTATCCTCCTGGATATTAGAAGTAGACAAGATCACCAGGCAAAATTTGGGTGCATGGGGGTGGAGAGGCTTGGGTAAAAGGGAAGATGGGAAGAGAGAAAGAAGAGGGAGAGGCTTGGGTGAATGGGATGGTTGAGATGGAGGAAGGGTGGATATGGGAGCAGGGAAGAAGATATCTTAACTAAGGGAGTCATTTTAGGGTTGGCAAGAGACTTGGCTCTAGAGGGATTCCCAGGTGTCCAAGGGGATTTCTCCAGTTAGGTCCTTGGGAAGCAGAGAAGAGGGTGCCTGAACTGGCCTTCTCCCATAGCCACACTGATGAATATCTTGCATATTATCATAGAACCTTCACCTGGCGATAGATGGAGATAGAGAAAGAGACCCATATTGGAGCACTAGACTGAGCTCTCATGGCCCAGATGAAGAGCAGAAGAAGGGAGAACATGAGCAAAGACGTCAGGACCACGAGGGGTGCGTCCACCCACTGAGATGGTGTGGCTGATCTTATGGAAGTTCACCAAGGCCAGCTGGACTGGGACTGAATGAGCATGTGATCAAACCAGACTCTTTGAATGTAGCTGACAAAGAGGGCAGACTGAGAAGCCAAAGATAATGACACCGGGTTTTGATTCTACTGCATGTACTGGCTTTTTTGGGAACCTAGTCTGTTTGGATGCTCACCTTCCTAGACCTGGATGGAGGGAAGAGGTCCTTGGAATTTCCACAGGGCAGGATTCCCTGACTTCTCTTAGGACTGGAGAGGAAGGGGGAGGGATAATGGGGGAGTGGGAGGGAAATGGGGAGATTGGAGGAGGCAGAAATTTTTAATAAATAAATTTAAAAAATACAAAAAGAAAAAAAACATTAATTTCTCGGTGAAAGCTAATATACTTAATTACATAGACAGTTTGAAAGCTATGATAACACACTGGCTCTATGTCATTTAGAAGCTTTGAATGCCTGGGACAAGTTTGAAGAAACCAGGAATTGGCTAGCATCACTTATTAAATTATGAAAGATCCAAAAGAAATAATTCATTGATTTTCTGCAAAGATTCTTTTCATGTATAAATATATTCTAGTATCATATATAAAAGATAGTCAAGTATTAATTAAATTTTTGCATTTTGAAAGTGCTAAGTCACAATGCAAAGTTGTGATTACACCTTAAAAACAAGATCAACAGAAGATGAATGAATTAATTAGAAGTGCACTTGATATTGGATCTCATGAACATGATGCTGCTTTGATAGGTGAAGTTATTTCTACAAATTTTAAGAAAAAACAAAATGTCAGATGTTTTAATTGTGGCAAGATAAGTCATTTTATTTGAAAAAGGATTTCAGACAAGGTGTTTCTAGAAAAGTGTTTTTTAAGAGATAATCTAAATAGAAGACCTAAGCTTTCTAGTGTATGCAGCAAGTATGTCAAAGACCAGCATTTGACTAATGAATGCAGGTCAACAAGGGACAGGTTAGGTAAATCTTTGCCATTTGAAATGCTTAGGAACTTCCCACAGCTCCCAATATCAAATTTGATGCAATCATATTTTATCTACACTGGAGAAACCCATCCAAGAGCAATTAAAAGACTTAATACCTGTTAATAAAACCACACTGCACTGAATGTACAAGGACAGAAGAGCTTCAGTAGCTACAAAAAAATTTCATGAGAGACCAAAAAGTTTTTTTTTTGACAAACGGCTGTAAATGGACAGAGACCAAAGCTAAAGATACAAAAAAAAAAAAAAAAAAGAAAAAGAAAAAGAAAAGAAAAGAAAAAACCAGTTGTAACAAAAATTTCACCCAAATTTTGCATCCAATTGGACTTTTCAAGAGGTTTATTCTAAGTATTGAAACTATATCTCAGGTAAAAAAAAAAAAAGTGCAAGATGGGATGGGTGTAAAGGTCTAGGAGGACAGATAGGAAAATTAAAGCCATATGTGACTGAAATATCAATTAATTTGGGGGATATGATTTATTGCAACAATAGAAAATGACACATATTAACATTCCTCCAATCTCAGAAACAACTCAAAAAAGTAATGAATACTTCTAAGAAAAGTATTAAAACATACAGTTCCAGAGAGTTTAGAATGTACAGTAGCAAGGCACAATAGTTGTTGGTCTTTCAAATGTACCATCAGCCTTTGTTGTAAGAGACCACTTGTTTGCTCCCTGCTTCCCAGCCCCAATATAATCACAAAGAAACCATATTATTTGCAATATTCTTTGGCCAATAGCTTAAGCATATTTTTGGCTAACTCATATCTTAAATTAACCCATCTCCATTAATCTGTGCATTGACAGGAGGCTTTGGCTTACGGGGTAAATTTCCGGTGTCTGTCTCAAGCAGGGCTCCGTGGTTTCTCACTGACTCCTCCTTTTTCCTCCCAACTTTCAGTTCAGTTTTCTCTGCCTAACTAACTTCTGCCCTGTGCAGGCCTAAGACAATTTCTTTTTTTTTTTTTTTTTTGTATTAATCATAAATTCTTGGTTAATGACTCATGCTTGTTACTAACTCTTAAATTAACCTACATTTCTTCTCTATACTCTGGCATGTGGCTCAGTACCTTTTCTCAGTACAGTAAGTTCATCTGCTTCCTCTGCATCTCCTCATGACTCCCAAGACCCCTCCCCTTCTTTTTTGTGCTCTCTTTTTATCTGCAAGTCCCAGATAGTTTCTTTATTAACCAATGGTATTTACAGCATACAGAGAGGAATCCCACATCAAGTCTTTCCCTTAAAAAGTTTAACTGAAGAACCTGTATAGGTGGATCAAAGGCCTTTGGTATTAGAAAAATTACAGAAACTAGAATGGCTGGCACAGGAATATCTCAATCTTCAACATATTGAAAAAAAATTGACCAGTCTTTATTATTCTCCTATATTTGTCATTAAAAAAATCTGGAAAATGGAGAATGGTAACAGATCTTTGAACTACTAATAAGGTAATCCAGTCAATGAGCTTTTTAAAGCCTGGAATTCAATTGGCTTCTTTATTATCTAAAATAATAATCTATTATAGTGATTGTTTTAAAAGACTGTTGTTTTACTATACTTTTACAAGCACTGGATAGAAAAAAAA
>NW_026067957.1:7446585-7447352 GCF_014885135.2 Alexandromys fortis | reverse complement strand
TCAACTACTGAACCACACCTGGGTCAAGGAAGAAATTGAGAAAGAAATTAAAGTCTTCCTTGAATTTAATGAAAATAAAGAGCAAACATCCTCAAAACTATGGGACACGATGAAAGCAGTGCTAAGAGGAAAGTTCATAGCACTAAGTGCCCACTTAAAAAAAACGGAGAAAGCATACATTGGGGACTTAACAGCATACTTGAAAGCTCTAGATTAAAAAAAAAAGTAGCAGATGGGCCCAGGAGGAGTAGAAGACTGGAAATGATCAAACTGAGGTTTCAAATCAACAAAATAGAAAGACAGAAAACAATACAAAGACTCAATGAAGCAAAAAGTTGTTTCTTGGAGAAAATCAACAAGATTGACAAACCTCTATCCAAACTAATTAAACAACAGAGAGAGAACACGCAAATAAATAAAATCATAAATGAAAAGGGGGACATAACCACAGACACAGAGGAAATTCAGAGAATCATTAGATCTTACTATAAAAGACTGTATGCCACAAAACTGGAAAATGCAAAAGAAATGGACATTTTTTTAGATAAGTACCATATACCAAAGCTAAACCAAAACCAGGCGAATGATCTAAATAGAGCTGTTAGTCGCAAAGAACTAGAAACTGTTATCAAAAATCTCCCTTCCAAAAAAAGCCCAGGACCAGATGGTTTCACTGCAGAATTCTACCAGAACTTGCAAGAAGAGCTAATACCTATACTCCTTAACGTATTTCACAATATAGAAACAGAAAAGTCATTGCCAAATTC
>NW_026067957.1:7442547-7443534 GCF_014885135.2 Alexandromys fortis | reverse complement strand
AAAAAAAATTAAAGACCTATGTTGGAAATGTTTTTGAATTTATTCTGAAGGAAAAATGAGACTACACAGGTTAGCAGTAACAAATCAGCTAGCTATAATTATGATACATTTTACTAGTACTGAAGTAGCCTCTTTATGTCCAGAAAATTAACATTGGTCAGGAACTTGCAGTAATTTCCTGAAAGAGGAACAAATATCACAAAGGCTAGAGGCTCAAATTTATACTAGTTGAACTCTCCCTCACATGGTAAAAGGAGCTTCTGGAGACTGTACATTCTATATTGATCAAATATATCATGAAAAGCAGGCTATAATCAAAAAAAAATATAAGTAAAGTGGCTCTAAGCCCTTATGATTCAAATTCATTCAAAGTACAAAATTTTAAAACTCAGAATTGCATGCTATTCTCATGGTACTATCAGATTTTCAGAACCCCTTAATATTCAGAAAATATTTGTTTTACATATTGAATCTACTAAAATTACCCAGGGGATTTAGAATTAACTTTGTTCTATATTTACCTACAGCAAGTAATGAGAAATAGAAAATGACCCATTATATATTACACATATCAGATCTCATACAGGTGTGACAGACACTCTGGTAAAAAATAATGATGAAATTGATCAACTATTAGTAGTAGGGAATATAATAAGAAACTCAGAATTTCATAAGAAACATGTCTATAGAAAAGTTTGGGAGAAAGATTATTCCATTCCTCTGCAAAAAGCCAAGCAAATTATGTAGAATTTTCCCATTTGTTCTTGTATAATCAAACTCCATTATTGCAAGAAATAACCCAAAAGGTATTTAAATAAATTGAATTTAGCTGACTTCCTTCCCTCTTTGACCACATAACATCTCCCAGCCCAGCCTGTTCAGGCTCTAGGACCGAATCCGAATCGGCAGGGCAAACGGGAGGGTGCTAGCTCCTTTGTCCCCACTAGCCTGCCTGCAGCAAGCTAGGTAGGTCCTTTGTTTACGAGA
>NW_026067957.1:7432078-7437162 GCF_014885135.2 Alexandromys fortis | reverse complement strand
TATCTACTTCCCACGAAGATTAGATCTCTATATGTCTCTCTTAGTGTCCTCATTGTT
The DNA here is from genome assembly GCF_014885135.2 of Alexandromys fortis. Taxonomy (NCBI): domain Eukaryota; kingdom Metazoa; phylum Chordata; class Mammalia; order Rodentia; family Cricetidae; genus Alexandromys; species Alexandromys fortis. The sequence continues at coordinate 7,437,105 of NW_026067957.1, read as the reverse complement.
GCCTAAGTTCTCTGGAATTGTGATTTGTGGGCTGGTTTTCTTTGCTTTATATTTAAAAACCACTTATGAGTGAGCACATGTGATACTTGTCTTTCTGTGTCAATTTTTCAAATTGTCAATTTTAGTGTGTCAACATTCAAAATGATGTTGTGTAGCCTCATTCATTTTCCTGCAAAATTCAAGATTTTGTTATTTTTTTCTGTTGTGTAGTACTCCATTGGGTAAATGTACCACATTTTCCTTATTTATTCTTCGGTCGAGGGGCATTTAGGATTTTTCCATATATTCAAAATTTCAACGGGGAAATGCCTTAAGTTCTGAAAAAAAAGTGATTCTATAATTACGCATTTATTAGAAATTATGGTAATTAAGGAGATACCTGTACAAATTAAGAGTGACAATACTCCAGCATATATGTCTCTGGTAAAATGAAACAGATTTTTTATGCATATTACAACATGTAGCATATTACAAGTGTACCACAAAATCTTATAGGACAAATATCTATAGAAAGATTTAATCATATTTTAAAAGATATGCTTCATAAACAGACGGGAATAATAAAGGCCCTTAGAGATAGAATACAAAATGCTTTACCTTTAAATTTATTAATGTTAATAAAAAAGGAAATGATAGCTGTAGAGAAACATTGGAAATAGAAAAAAATTTCTAAAGTAAATCATCCTTAAATTTTAAAGATTATTGACCTCAGAATGGAAACCAGGATATGTGTTACATTAAAGAAGTTTTGCTTTGATTTCCACAGGAGAAGAAGAGCTAAAGATACCATCAAGATTGGTAAGGATTGGATTTGAACAACAGAGATCTCTTGATAAAGGAATGCAATAGTTCATCAAATTGCTTGATATTTCTAATCCAAACTAAATTATAAGACTGAAATTGACTTTCATTTTATGAAGCATGAAAAGAAAATAAGAACTCAACAAAGATAGGATTGGGGCAAGGTTTTGCTTTTGTCTTTTTAGAAAAATAAAAGCATACAACTAAATGAATTCAAAGACCACTGCCAATGAGACAACTGAAGAAGAACTAATCATAAAGACAAAATGTCCCAAGAAAGAAAATAAATTTACCTAGTGGTTTAGCCTACCTCCAACAGTGTAGACTTTTCATAAATCTTCCCAAATGCTTGTTTTGCTATTCTCTACAAACATAAAACATAAATTGTATTTCTGTGGTTCCAATTCAATTAAGAATCAAACCTGACTTTGGAGTTGTAGTGTGGCTCTGTCCTTCTCTAAACTGAAGCATGCTTGTTAAAAGAAAATCCAAAATCTCTGCTCAGAAGAACCACCTCTTATGAGACAGAAGATCAAAAATAAAGGAGTAATTACTTTAATCTCATAATCCTTTGGATTTATTTTGACTTTTTAAAACTTTTGTTATATTATAAATATTATCACAAAATCTAAGATTTATATATAGAAGTGTATATGTATATAATTTATATATATATTTAATATGCATATATGCTTATATTAGATATATACTTTATATCTCTTTGTATCTATATACTCATATAGATAAAAAATTTCTGTCATATTAGTGGTCATATAGAGTGCTAATTTTAGAAATAAGCTTTCTCTTTTTGTTTTTGGATTTGAGTATGAATTAAGTAACTAAGTTTGTATATCCAGATGTACTTAATAGATTGTCATCCCCTATGCTTTTAGAGATCTGCTCTATACGGCATTTAAAAAGTTCAAGTTTCCAACAATGAATTGTGAGCATTCCTCACAATGGCTGTTGAAGTTTTTAAAAAACTGATATACCCCTGTAATGATAAATCTACCTGGACTGTGATAACACCATTAAGCAGATGAACACCACCCAAAAATTAGCTTTGACCTCAAACTGCTCAGGACAACGTCAAAGTGCATAGCTAAAATGGTCCATCCTCATAGACTTTTCTTCAGTCAGGACTTCAGATAATCCCTGTACCTTATCATTACACAGAAATTGATCAACAAATGATACAGTTATCTCTCCTAGGACTTGACCATCATGATAATTTCCAAAGGTTCTTTAAATATGCTACTTGGCCCTAGCAACAGGAGGTAATTTTAAGAACATGATACCAGATGTGGGGATAATTTTGGTCATTAAGTGGGTTATGGTGTTTGTAATTGTTTAGGGTGATTCATTGCAAGTTGTTATTGTTCATGATCAGGGAGGACACTAAACAAACAAGGTCAGATTAATGGTTTCCTTCCTTCCTTCCTTCCTTCCTTCCTTCCTTCCTTCCTTCCTTCCTTCCTTCCTTCCTTCCTTTGTTCTTTCCTTCCTTCCTTTCTCCCATCCTTTCTTCAGCTCCTTCTTTCTTTCTTTTTCTTTCCTCTATTTTTCTTTCTTCACAATCTAGAGAAAAAAAATGGGTTATACAAGAATGATAGAATAAAAGGGTAACTTACTGAATCTACCAAAGGCACCGACTACTCTCAACTATTCTACATTAGTATGGAGTTTTGTATATTAATACAAATTTAAGACTATTTTTACTATAACATACTATGTATGTTGTTTCTACTCTTGTGTAAGCTATTGCACCTATGCAGCTCACTTAAATTGTAATGCAAAGTTCTAGTACTTGAAAGCTATAATTGCAAATTGTTAAATTAATTAGTTAGTCATCTATATCAATCAAACTTTTAGTCATGTTAGTTATATTTTCAACATCAAAAGGGATATATTTTAGATAGATAGGTGGTCTTCAAAGATAAATGAGATTTACAGAATACAGTATTTAAGATGTTACAATAACATAAGGATTTTCATGACACTGAGTCTTGTCTGTTCCTGGCAGCAAAAATCTCATTCAGAAAAATGGATAATGGGAAGTAAAGATCCCCCATATGGAGTTTGTTTTCAATGAGGGAATGCTAGGCACTAGGTAAGAAACTACTCTTGTCTTGATTGCATACCGTATGCTGTCCAAATTGGATAAGCAGGACACATAAAACAGCAACTGTTTAACTTTGGAAAGAAAAACTGGAACAGACCTTCAAATATTCCTATTTCACAGAAGAGTCTATCAGATATCCTATGTCTTTAGGTCAAAGATGAATGGCCCAATGTTGTACCAGAACCTTGGCTGACTCTGTCATTTTCATAGTTTTGGAAGTTGTTTGCTCTGTACTTCCTGCTTTTTCATGTAATATTTGATCATTTTGAAGTGGTCATAGGAACTGTAATAGTGGCAGTCAGGTAACAACTCTAGGATTCAAGAAATTTCTGTTACAAATTTCCATTGTAAATCAACATCTTTTTTGACTGAAACTCAGTGTGAATTCAGTGGGTACTGAATGTTGGCATATAGTTTTCACTAGTTTATAGAAAAAAAATGAACTGAAGGAGGGAGTTTTAAGTCTGTTTACTGAGCTCCTAAACTCAATCTATAACTATATGTGTTGAGAAACAAATAAATAATACATTACCTTATAATTACTAGGCAAATTCAATCCCTTGGTGCCATGGCCATGTGAAAATCATGTTAGATATAGATATTGAAAAAAAAATTAACAAAAAGTGATTCTGTTTTAAGGATGGTGAATTTTAAACCTGTGTGGTATTTTTTTCACAGACAACAATGACCTGTTTTTAAAAATAATTTGGAACTTAAATATTTATTTGCCCAAGAAATGTAAATGACTGCAATGAAGCTGCAGCCTGCACACCATCACAGTGGGGTGAACTGCAGAGTGTGTTATGACACATTTTTTTCTTGAATATTTTTCTGATAGATAACTTTAATCTAATTTCTTCCATTTCTAGGAATGTTACCATTAATTTAAAATGTGATTTCCTGTATGCTTGTTACTAATGACATAATTTGCTCTGAGATGCAAATCTTTATACATATGAAAACAAGGCATTAAGAACTCATGACACAACACACATATACAAAGGGGCTCCTGTGCATCAGAATAGCTACATTTTAATTGTTTCAGTCCATATTATGTTAACTTTTAAACATTAATGACATAATATCTTTCTTGCTTTAATTTACATGGAATGAGAGTTAGTATCACTTTTACTTTGTACAGTAAAAACACCAAGATTTTTCAAACTCTATTTTTATTATTGTGACTTAGCCCAGTTTTCTTATTATAGTCTAATTTGCAACTTTGTCATCCTCAAGAAAAAAAAAGTAGGAGAGTCTTTTTAAAAATTCATTTTGTACTTTTTCATCAGAGAAAAAAAGAGATTAATGTTAAGTATATGTATGTAGACAAATACCTAAAGGAATATTTGCCCAATTGATGCCTGTGATCAGTTAGAGAAGATGAGCAGACATAAAAAGTTATTGAAGATAATGACTTAGTGTCTTAGTTACTTTTCTATTGCTGTTTCCAAACACCATGGAAAACAAGGCAACTTTTAAAAAGAAAACATTTAATTTAAGGTCTCACAGTTTCAGAGGATTTGAGTCTATGACCATCATTGCAGGGAGCATGGCAACAGGCAGGCTGACATTGCACTGGAATTATTCAGTGAGAGATTACATTTAATCTAAGCACTAGCTCACACATACAGACACACATACACACAGAGGAATAGAGACAGAATATTACAGAGAGAGAGAGAGAGAAAAAGAGTATGTGTGTATTTTTCGGGGGGAGACAGAGAGAGATACAGAAACAGAAATGGATGTGTGAGACAGAGAAAGACAGAAAACCACACAGTGAGAGCTAACTATGAATGGTGTGGGGTTTTTAATCTTTACTGCCCATCCCTAGTAGCATACCTCCTTCATCAAGGCCATAGTTCCTATCCTTCCCAAAGTGGTTCACTTAAACAAAATGAAGAATTCAAACATTATAAAACTGTGAAGGCTATTCCCATTTAAACTACCATACTTAGGTAGCTTTGAATTCAATCTTTCTATTTCATGGTTTTCATTATATATTTGAATAAATTAAAAGAATAACAAATAGTGGAAAATCTTGCACATATGAAATTATACACACACACACACACACACACACACACACACACACATATATATA
>NW_026067957.1:7427388-7427964 GCF_014885135.2 Alexandromys fortis | reverse complement strand
TACTATCATTTGTCCTTTGTAGTATTAGTATTCATGTGTGTTTTGTGTACAAACGAATTCTTACTATAGGTTGAAGTATATTGAAATCTAATATGTTCTTTAAAAGTAATTGATTCCTCTGGTGCAAATTGAACACTCCTCTGGTGTGGATACAAATCTGTACAGGAACTATGCAATCAATATGGGGGTTCCTCAGAAAATTGAGAACCAATCTACCACAATACCTAGCTTTACCATTCTTGGGCATAAACCTAAAGAATGTTCCATCACACCATGAGGACATTTGCTCAACTATGTTCATAATGCCTTAATTCTTAATTGCCAAACTGAAAATAACCTAGATGTCCCTCAAAAAATAAATGCTAAAGAAAATCTGCTATATTTACACAAAGTAGTATTACTGAGGAGTGAAAAGAATGACATCATGAATTTTTCAGGCAAATGAACAGAACTAGAAAAAAATCATCCTGACTTAGGTAATGTTAGGGCAATGCATTGGAACACTCTTGTCAAGTAGCTAGCATTACTCCAATTCAGGTGGAGTTCTGGACATGCCACATCATTTTTTTTTTTTTT
>NW_026067957.1:7420869-7422428 GCF_014885135.2 Alexandromys fortis | reverse complement strand
GGTAAGGGGAGATGGGGAGAGAAAAGTGAGAAGGGGAGGATGGGACGAACTTGGGGAAACGAGATAATTGGGATAAAGGAAGGTTGGACAGGGGAGCAGGGAAGCACATATCTTAATTAAGGGAGCCATCTTAGGGTTGGCAAGAGACTTGGACCTAGACGGGTTCCCAGGTGCCTAGGGCGATGTCTCCAGTTAGTTCCTGGGGCAGCTGAGGATAGGAAACCTGAAATGACCCTATCCTATAGCCATACTGATGAATATCTTGCGTATCACCATAGAACCTTTATTTGGTGATGGATGGAGATAGATACAGAGACCCATACTGGAGTACAATGTCCCAATGAGGAGCAGAAGGAGGGAGAACATGAGCAAAGAAGTCAGGACCACAAGGGGTGCACCCACCCACTGAGACAGTGGGGCTGATCTATTGGGAGCTCAGCAAGGCCAGCTGGACTGTGACTGAAAATCCATGGGATAAAACCGGTCTCTCTGAATATGGCGGACAATGAGGGCTGCTGAGAAGCCAAGGACAATGCCACTGGGTTTTGATCCTACTTCATGTTCTGGCTTTGTGGGAGCCTAGCCAGTTTGGATGTTCACCTTCCTAGACCAGGATGGAGGGGGGAGGACTTTGGACTTTCCACAGGGCAGGGAATCCTGACTGCTCTTCGGACTGGAGAGGGAGGGGGAAAGGAGTGGGGGGAGGGGGAGGGAAATGGAAGGCTGGGAGGTTTCGGAAATTTTTTTTTCAAAAAAACAATTAAAGTCTCTCAACTTTGTACTAGTGCAATATCAAAAATAAAGTACTCCTTTTATTTCAAGAATTAAGATAGAAGGCATTATCATAATATGCAAAAGGCAAAACCAAGATCCAGTAGTGCAAACATTTCAACATTAAATATTGAATTGTTTGTCGGCACTCTTGGTAGCATACATACTCTTCAAGATCCTAGCCAGCTCCATGAAACATTCATGTTTTAAAAACCAAGACCATTGCTATTCAGTTACAATGTTGGGCTCTCATTGCAAGGTGTCTTCTTCTACATAAATGCATGAAAGTATAGTCTTAATATTTAATTAAAAAGACATTGTTTTTAAATCCTATCTTTCCGAAACCTTGTTTTCAGGACAGGAATTTTGGAAAAGAATATATCCTAATCTAAAGGATCTTGAATATCTGTTGTTGCATTCTTGATTAGCCTATATCTTTTGGTCTCCCCTCAATCAAAATAGTGGTGAACTCATGCAATATCCTTCCTCTTCAACACTAACAAAGTTGTCTCCAGTCATGCATCATTCTAAAGATGGTGGCAGGTGACAAGGTGATTATATCCTAAAACCCACACCATGTGGATTCCTGGAGGTTACCTATACTTGGAATGTTAACTTTCAACCCATGTCAAAAACTTTAAGCTAACTTATTTTTTTTTATTTATTTATTAAAGATTTGTTTTCTCCCCACAGCCGCCCCTCCCTTCCCCTCAACCTCCTCCAATGAAGTCCCCCTCCTTAGTCAGCCCAAAATGCAATCAGAGTTCTCTGCCCTGTGGGAAGTCCAA
>NW_026067957.1:7405649-7417524 GCF_014885135.2 Alexandromys fortis | reverse complement strand
GACACAGGTGGACACTGATATTCTTTTGTATCTGTGGAGGTTTCCTTTGTTTCCGAGTATATGGTCAATTTTTGAGAAGGTTCCATGAGTTGCAGAGAAGAAGGTATATTCTTTCCTATTTGGGTGGAGTGTTCTGTAGATGTCTTTTAAGTCCATTTGCTTCATTACCTCCAATAATGCTCTTAATTCTCTATTAAGTTTCTGTCTGATTGACCTCTTTGATTTAATTGTCCTGGGGCAATCTGCTCTCGGTGTTGCACTGGTCCCTGCTGCCTGCGTTGCCTGCCACTCTAGCAAAACTGTTTTAACTTCTTCAAATATTCATTCTAAAGTATCTACATTGAATCAGATAGCAAAATGTCATCCATGTAATTGTAAATTACAGATTTAGAAAAAAGTTTATGTATTTTTTTCAGTGGTTGACTTACAAATTATTGGCATAGGGTGGGGCTATTGAGCATTCTGGTGGAAGAATGGTCCACTGGTATCTCTTTGTAGGTTGAGAATTATTGTAAGTAGGCACTATGAAGGTCATTTTTTCTGTCCTTTTCTTGTAAAGGTATAGTGAAGAAACTATCTTTTAAATCAATAAATGTAAGAGACTATCCTTTTACATTTAGTAATCGAGAAGGAAGATGAATTCCAGATTGTAGAGGGTCCATTGGTTGAAATACCTTGTTGACATCTCTTAGAACTGTTACCATTTTCCATTTATGATATTTCTTTTTAATAACAAATTCAGGAGAATTCCAAGGGCTGGTTGATTCTTCAATATGGTGAGAATCTAGTTGCTCCTGTACCAGTTGTTCTAAAGCCTTTTTTTTTTTTGTATTCTAAGATGACATTTTCAAAAGCTAGAGATTCAATAAATACTCATGTAGCATCTCACAGTTTATTACTCCTATTTGTACAGCCTTAGTTATTTAATCTTTGTAAAAAGGCATTAAGGGTTCTCTCTGGCCCTGTTTAACCCTGTATATTATTCAATTCATTTTCCTGGTTTTTGAATCCTGTACCAAGCATTTAAGGCTACTTTGTGGCATAGGGACAATATTAATACATTGTAAATAGCTTGAGCCTGTGGGTTAGCATAAGTGTCCTTACCAAGAATTTGATCTTGGGAAGTCTCAAGTCCTTTTAATTTTCTCTATTGTTCTAAAATTTTTGCCTCTTCTCACAAATAACATTTCCACAGAAGTTGGGTCTGATCATCCAGGACTGCTGAAACTAATTAAAGTTAGTCATGTGGGGTTGTCTTCTTGCTAGAAACCCATGTCTTTACCATCTCCCTAACAAAAGCTAAATGCAAGCCATAAGATAGAATTGCTTGCTTAATTTTTTTTAGATCATTCATTCCTATAGGTATCCATCTACCTTCTTTGGATCCTTTTGGGCATTTAGAACTTGATACTTTTTCAGAGTAAATTACAGGGTAGGAAGCTAAAACCCTGTGTAAATCATCTCTGACAGCTACTGTTGATGTTGCATCCTGTCCCTTCTTTCCCTGCTCATCAGCTCCAGTAATTTCCTCAATCATTTCAAATCTTTTTACTATTGTCTTTTATAAGGCCTGAATCTCCTGGTCTGTATATATTTCTAGTAATTTCTTTGAGGCACTTTGCCTATGGTCATCATTCTGCACATTTTATTCCAAGGTGTGAAGTTTTTCATTTAATCATTTTATGATTTTAAAAAAATCCTGGCCTGCTGCCAGTGGGCTCGCAGAGCAGCCACTAGCCCAGCAGAGATGGTTGTGGGTCCCTGCAAGATCCTTGGGTGGTTTACGAGTGGTGGCTCATCCCGGTGGGCTGGTCCTGCCATGCGGCCGGGAGAGCCACCCAAGCAGGTTGGTGAGCAGGCTGCAGGTAAAAGGCTTACAAGACACAGTAAATAGGCATACAGATGAACATTTATTACTTAAAGGAGAAAGAGAGAAAGAGAGAGAGAGAGAGAGAGAGAGAGAGAGAGAGAAGGAGAAGAGAAAGGGGGGGCAGAGAGACAGAGAGATATGTGTGCACACACCAAGAGAGGACAGTGAGAGAGATTCAAGATGATGATGAGAGGTCAGAAGTCAGTGGGAGTGGGCATGGTTTGTCCCTTAAAGGGACCAGAGACCAAAAGAATAACAGATAATATTTCATCCTTGGACATTATTTGGATAGTGTGCAGATTGCCTCCTGCACTATCTACTAACCTATCATAACTTTTTAACAGATTTTGATTGTCAAATTCAAGAGTATTAATTCTTTCAGATAATTCCTCCATACCCTTTGATATGGATTGAATTTTGTATGACAAATTAATGTTATCCTTTTCATTAGTTTTAATTTAGGGGTAAATTCACATATCACTCTTTCTACTCAAATGGAGAATCCAACAGCTGGAAGAGAGAGCAAGAGTATGGTTTACATTGGCATTTATACTAGAAAAGGCCATGGCCAAGTGGTCAGGTAACTTAAAGGCTATTTGCTGAAGGATTTCCTATAGCAAATAGGTAGTATTCAGCAAATATGTAGTATCCTTCCTTATCTCTTTTGATTGGTTTGGTCTAAAAATATTTTGTTAGGTATTAAAATGCCCCCACCAGGTTACTTCTTAGGTACATTTGCTTGGAATATTTTTGCCAACCCTTTACCCAGAGATAATGTCTATCCTTGACGTTGATGTGTGTTTCTTGAATACAACAGGATAAATCCTGATTTTGACACTTTTCTGCTAGCCCATGTCTTTATATTGGGAAATTTTAACCACTGATATTAAGACATATGATTGTTGATTGCTGTTATTGTATTGTTTCAGTGGCGGTAGTGTATGTTTGAATGTGTGTATGTTTCCCTTCTTTTCATTTTGCTTGTGAAATTATATCCTGTGTTCCTTAATTTGAAATTACCTATCTAGCAGTATCTGAAGGGCTAGGTTTATAGATAGATATTGTTTAAGATTCAATATATTGTAGAACATGTTGATTTCTGCAACTGTGCTGATTGAAAGTAGTGCTGAATTTAGTCCTGTAATCTGTTGTCTCTTAGAGTCTGCAATACATCTGTCCAGGCTTTTTTGACTTTCATAATCTCCATTGAGAGGTTGGATATAATTATAATAAAATTACATAATAGTAAAAAGTATACTGCTTTTATACATTATTTTGTGCTTTTTCTATCAGGTTTTAATATTTTTTCTTTGTTTTGTACATATAATATTTTGATTATTGTGTGCCAAAGGGAGTTTCTTTTCTGGTACAATCTATTAGGGGTCTTGTATGATTCTTGTACCTATTTATCTCCTTTAGTTTAGAAAATTTTTCTTCTAGCAATTTATTGAAAATATTTCTGGGCTTTTTAACTGGGTTTCTTCCATTCTAATCATATTATTCTTAGGTTTGTTCTTTATGTAGTGTTTCTGGATGTCATATGTCAGAGGATTATTCATTTTTGTTTGTTGTGGAGGTTTTTTTGATCTAACATTTTTCTTTGAGTGACATACCCATTTTTTTCTATCTTATCTTCAATGCCTGAAATTCTCTCTTCTATCTCTTGTATTCTGTTTGTAAAGCGTGCATCTGTTTTTCTTGTTCAAATTCCTATTTTTTTATTTCCATAGTTCTCTCAGTTTTTGATTTCTTTACTGTTTCCATTTCCATTTTCAGATATTGAACAGATTTATCCATTATTGTCAATTTTGTTATCTTTTCTTTGATTTATTTAAGTGACTTATTAATTTCCTCTTTAAGAAACTATCATTTTCATATAGAAGGCTTTAAGTTCTTTTTCTTATGTTTCAACTATTTTGGAATATTCAACATCTTCTATGGTAGGATAGCTGTTCTGTAGTGGAGATTCTTTGTCCTGACTTTTATTAATTGTGGTTTTTGTGCTCACATCTAGGCAGCTGGGGTTGATTCAATTATAGACCTAGGTGCTAATTTCTGGATTTGTCTTCATTGTGTAGGTTGGGTGTTTTGCTCCTTAGTTTCTGTTTCTTGTCTGAATTTTTATATTGTGCTGCTGACACATTCCCTGTTTCCCTACTCCTTGTCAGCTGGTGTGTTCCCAGTGAATGTCTGCTGGTTTGGGAGGCAGGGATACTGGGATCAGTTGGGGAGAAGTGGTATTTCTCTATGATCCAGTAGGAGGGGAACAAAGGAGAAAGGGATATTGCAACAGGTTTTCTGCTATACAGCTAGAGATGCGACTGGGGCTTTGGATCTGGGGGAGAATTAGAGGTGTGGATTTACTGTAAGTCTACCTATTGCCCTTTGTGAAACAGCCTTTGGGTTAGCATGAATGGCTGCTAGTGTCAGCCACTTGAACAAAACAGATGGGGGAAAAGAAGGTCTGTGATATCCACAGCTGATGGGAGATGGTGAACGGAGGACTGTCACAGGTGTTCTGCTGCAAACCTGGGAATGAGACTGGGGGATTAGACTTGTAGTGGAGGAAGGAGTGATAGGGTCTTTACTAGGATTCATGTTAATAAACTTCCTCCCAATAGTTTCTTGATAGCATAAAAATGAAAAATTTACAAGCAACTGATTAATCTTGTGAAAAAAAGTCTTTAAAACCACTATTGTCTCTCACATAATTTATAAACAGTACTTTTGTGTGTTTATCAGAGTTACTATAATAACAGACCTTCAAGTATACCTCTAGTAAAGAAAAAAATAGCAAACTACAGTTTAACTCTTCTGAGAAATGCTGACCTAAGTAATTATGCTCACTGATTATAATTGAAGAAGAAGGGAAAGGGATTATCAGTTATTCTCAGCTAAGAGAAAAAGTTAAAAGTATATTTCCAAAAATACAGATCTGGGCTGTTCTTTGCAATAAGTTAAATTAAGGTGGACTATAGAGAATATACTTTTATTCCAGAAAAGCTTTCTAAGGTGGAATTGGCTGTTCCTTTTCTAGTTTAGATATGAATCAACACTTTATCAAGATAATATCAATATTATAAAAAGGGTGAACTCAAGGGCCTCACACAAGCCTTTGTAAAAACAATATTGAAGGAATATGAAATATTCAATGTTCAATTTTTTCTAATCAGACTTGTTGAAGCATCTAACTCATTCATTAATTGAATCATAAAGTAGATGATCACGTGCTGAAATTCTGCTCTTATTTTTATTTTGGTATCTGACCTATGGATACAAAATTAAGCTAATCATAATGTGACTTTCATATTTATAATAAATTAAGACATATGCTCTTGATATTATAATATATTCTTTACAAAACTAATTTGATACAAGACAGGTCAAAGTTGAACTTTTGTTTTTGCATTAGAATTTTACTCTTCTATGTTCAGTCCTTGATTCCTAACCACTAGATCCCTGTTCCCTTTATTGATATTCAGTTTCTAAGTTTATGAACTTTTTCATGTTAGAATTTGTACAAAAGTATCAAAAGTATTATTTCTCCTAATGCAAACACAATTCTCAGAGGAAAAACTAATGTGTAAGAAAAAATTTAGATAACCAATAAAAAGAAGTAGAATGGAATAAGATGTAGTTATTCTTTTTTATTTTATTTATTTCTTTATTAATTAATTAAAGATTTCTGTCTCGTCACCACCGCCGCCTCCCCTTTCCCTCCCCCTTCCCCAATCAAGTCCCTCTCCCTCTTCAGCCCAAAGAGCAATCAGTGTTCCCTGCCCTGTGGGAAGTCCAAGGACCACCCACCTCCATCCAGGTCTAGTAAGGTGAGCATCCAAACTGCCTAGGTTTCCACAAAACCAATAGGTGCAGTAGGATCAAAAACCCATTGCCATTGTTCTTGGGGTCTCAGTAGACCTCATTGTCCGCTATGTTCAGCGAGACTGGTTTTAACCCAGGCTTTTTCAGACCCAGGCCAGCTGGCCTTAGATGTAGTTATTCTTGTCATAAGGTTAAAGGTTTAAAGTTGCTGTAAAAACACATAGCTTGTTTTTCTTTAATTAATTCAATAATGCTATTTACTTCTAATAAAATAGCATATCATTAGTATAATATTTAAGTAGAATGAGAATTTTATATTTATCATGCACTAAGAATTTTTTTTTATTTTTTCCATAGTATATAAAGCTAGTCCATCAACAATATCACTGAAATTTTTATGGACCTTTATATCTGGTTAGATAAGCAAAGAGCATCTTTTAAATATTTTATATGAGAAAGGACTTTACTATGACTACTTAGGCCACTTTATGATTCTGAATGGCTAGGGCTTTACATGAAGCACTGCATATCAAACACTGAGCTACAAAGGAGCAAGAAGAACCATTACTAAAAATAACACTGATAAATCATAGAAATTATGTTAATTTAATGAAATGAACTACTGATTTGAAGAAAACACTAAAACAATGAGACTTTTAGAACTGAATGCAAAAGAACATATTTCAGGTGAAGGCATATGAAAAAAAGAGAAAAATCCATAATGAGTAAATTAATAAATTTTTGTTTACTATACTTAAAATCTTTCATGTTTGGAAAGAGCACCATTCCATGAGAACGAAAATATAAACCATAGACTTGGAGAAAATAACTGTCAATTAAATGTGACAAGGGACTTGCATTTAAAGTAGGTAAAGAATGAAGGGTCAGATAGACAGTACAGAGATTAAGAGTGGATTTCTGTAAAGAATTCCTGTGCAGTTCCCAGCTTCTCTGTTAGGCAGTTCATAATGATATGTGACTCCACATCAGGGGCATGCAACAGCTCTTGCCTCTGTGAACATCTACACTCATGTCCACATACCAATCCCCCCAGAAGTAAAAATAATAATATCTAGTATTGAAAGAACTCCCAGAAATCAACTGTAGCAGAAAATTTTATCATAAAATGAGCAAAGGTGTGAAATAATAGTTCATGGAGATGAATACACAAATGAGGCACAAACAATTGCACACATGACCAATATTTCTGCTCATGAGAAAAATGCAAGTAGAGCTATAAAGAAATAAAACTACCCACTTTCATAATAGGTAAAATAAAAAAATAGAAACAATATCGAGTGATAACAATGACAGAAGCAATTCAAAGAAGACATGAAAAATTTTAATGCTGACTTAGAAATGAACCAACCATTTAACCTAAGAACAAGCAATTATAATTCTGTTCATTTAACCTAACAGAATAAAATGTATCTTCACAAAATTCTGTGTACTATGCAAAATTGATTTAAACAGCTTAAAAGTGAAAAGAGAATAAATTTTGATCAATGAAGTGATAAGCAATGTTATATCCTTATACCAAGATACTATGAAATTTTAAATTTTTGCCAGTTGTGGTACACACCTGTAGGATATGCTAAATGCAGTGGAGGCAAAAGGATCATGATTTCAAGGCCAACTTGGCCTCTACATTTTTAAGAAAATTAATTAATTATTATTATACACAGCAGCTTGGAAGGATATCATTGACATAATACTGAGGACAATTAATATGGTATCAAAGTACACAATGTATATGATTTCACTATTTTTATTGATAAAAGGACAGACATTGAAACACATATGTTGTTCTTAAGTATTAGAAAGACATAAGGTGCATGGGTGTGTGTGTCTGTGTGTGTTGTATTTATAGAGAAATGTCAAAGCAAACCCTTTGCTTTTATGCTTTCACTAGGGGTCACAGAATCCTATATATATACATACTTGTTATGATAATGGCAAATACTTATTTTTGATATTGCACTAGAAATTCATACAGTGTAAACAATTATGTAAGACTCTTTTCTCCTTGCTGAAACCCAAAAGTACCTGACAAGAAGAAAGTCAGGCAGAAAGTGAGTTCTGCTTCAGAGTGACAATTTATCATGCCAGGAAAGCCATCACAATAGATTCCTAAACATTTGGCCACTTTTCATTGCTGACCAGGAGCCAGAGATCTAAGCTCATTTTCTCCTTCTTGTTCAATCCAGGATCCCAAATGTGGAAAATAATTCTTTATAATTCAGATACATTTTCCAACTTCAAGTAACCTAATTCAGATAACTCTTCACGAGCATGACCAGACAAATCCAGATACCCTTTCACTGCCCTTCTCTTATGTGACTTTATATGTATGCTATACAGTCCTGATTCCTCAGGGAAAGGTCCACCCATTCCACAGCTCCATTGCACAGGAAAATCAGATCCTCAGCCCCACAAGGCAGGACATCAGATATGATAAGAAGTCAAGTCAAAGCAAAAGCTCAGTTTATTACTGTGAGTGTCAGCTTATATAGGTTAAGTGACATCCTGTGATGTGGTGGTACCTCCAACCAATAAGAAACAGCCAAGCCCTCCTTTTGGCTGGAGGGGTATCTACCTAGTTTTTGCTGTCTCATCCTCATTTGGTTCCCTCAAACTCAAGCCAGGCTTTTCTCTGTCCTACAGGCCTGAATGTACAGACCCTGAGATAATTTTGGCCCAACATCTCCCCCTTTTTGTTTATATCTCACCCCTATCCTAGTCACCAAGCTAGAATAGCCCACCAGGTGGAGAGTATTGGTCAGGACCACCCCTATCCAAGTATCAGCTTGAATATACTCAAATTGAGTGTTCATCCTCAGGGTGAGATGTATCTAGCCTATCCTAATGTACTCAAAAAGCCATGAGTTGTACCTATTGTATCTGTTTTTGGAATGCTTGTTTTAGCCTTTGAAGAATGCATGGGACAAAAAGACAGATCAAAAAACAAATAGCCGTCAGTCCAATTAGGGAAGAGTCATGGCGACCAATTAAACCAGGTCTCATAGGGGTTTTTTTCTTAACTCATCTAGGGTTCTTCTAACTATCCTAGAATGGTCTGCATAGAAGCAGCAATCTTCCCCAAGTGCCCTGCAAAATCCTCACTCTTCCATAAACAGCAAGTTCAAGCCTCACCTATTTTGTAAGGTTACCCTTGTTAAGGAATCCAAAGACTTTAGTAAATAAAGTAATGCAGTCTCTGTCTTTTCTAATTATGTCAAGCCTAGTCGGCTCACATCCCATGGAAAACAATAGTAATCAGGAGCAGCCCTGCAGTTTTTAATAGTGGAGGCAGTTCAGTTGCTTCCCTGGCCTACATAAAAGTGTTTCTGCAGGAGGTCATGTCTCCTAAGGATATGAGAACACTCAGACTCGTTAGGATAAGGTGCCTGGGTTAAGGCACACTCCTGAGAACCTTCACATTCAGGTCTTCCTTTGATCCCCAGAATCCAGTTCCCCACATCCCAGCTCTCATTCACAAAATCACATAGGTCAAACATCAGATCAGGCCACCATGTCCAGGGTGTTATCATCTGAGAAGTCTGGTTTAGGATTCCTCCAGTGCCAGCACTTGACTGAATCCACATGATCTTCTTTGGTTGGTGGGGGTTTGCTGCCTGTACCTTGGTCCTCCTAAGGAGAATTAACATGATTACCACTAGAAGGGCCATCTGAAATAAATAAAAAGACAACACTTTTCTCAAGGATCAGTCTCCCTTGGGCAGTGGCAAATTTTCTTTTCTTGTTTTCTTTAAGGGCTGTCCATCATAATCTCTTTATTTCTTTATTGGTAATCTTAGTCTTCCCCATTGTCCTTGGGTCGGGGGTGGGAGAAATTTTAAGTTACAAATGGGTAGCCATATAAGCATTTCCTTTGTGTTTGGGAAGGCACATCCATATCCTGGGCCCTGTGTCAACAATACATCTGGGCCCATCCATTGGTAAGTGGATCCTTACACCTAACCTTTAGGCAGGTTCTCATTGTTCAGGATCCTACCTTTGTCTCTGTCTGGCCCCACCCAAGTGTATATTCATTCCTCCTGGCAAGAATGAAGCCCCTTATTTGTCCCATTCCCCTCTCCCCTTTTATCTTTTCCAGGGCATCTGGGGGCATAAGGAGGTAGTCATTCCTTGTCACAGACAATATCTACTTTCCTTTTTGTCTTTGCCTCTGCTTGCTGTATTTCTTATCCTGGGACCACTATTCAGTAAATTGTGCCCATTTTTTTTTTATTTTCCCCCTCATCTGTCTCCTTTCTCCTGGTCTCTTGGTTAATTAGCTACTCTTGGGTTCTTCAAACCCCTTCTTATCTTTGATTTTTTCCAGCTTCTTGTCTATTTCCTCCCCCCACTCTCCTAGCCAGTTGATTACTTTCAGATTCTTTCTACCTCTCATGGTCTGTGACTGTTTCCTTACCCACTGTTGGGGAGGTAGAGCAAGCAGTGGGGTGAAAAAATGCCCCAGGAATGGTAATAGTTGGATATCTCAGTGCCTTAAGCACTGGGTCATTTTTTGTGTAAAGTTGTACTACCCATTGATGGAGGAAGGTCATTGGCTAAATAAATAAACTGCCTTGGCCCCGATAGGACAGAAAATTAGGTAGGCTGAGTAAACAGAACAGAATGCTGGGAAAAAGGGAAGTGAGCTCAGAGCTGCTCCCCCGGGCCAGACGCAATGATGTTAGACATGCTGAATCTTTCCCAGTAAGACTGGTGCTACACAGATTACTAAATATGGTTTAGGCAAGATGTGAGAATTAGCCATTAAGAGGCTAGAACTAATGGGCTAAGCAGTGTTTAAAAGAATACAGTTTCTGTGTTGTTATTTTGGGAATAAAGCTAACCATGTGGGGAGCTGGGTGTGATGAAAAGCAGGCCTGCCTGCAGCTCCCTACTATAGAATGGTGCCCAGATGTGGACAACTGCTTCCACATAAAGCCTGAGACAGCTTGGGAAGTAATTCTAGAACAAAATGACAGTGTTGTACATGTTTTCTTGGTAGCAGCACTCTCTTGGGTCTACTCTGCTTGCTAGAGGCAAGCAAGTGCTCTCATCTAAGAGAGGCTTCCTGACTCAGCTTTAGCTGCAAAGCTCTGCAGCTCTTTTAAGAGGTCCTGCCACAAAACACTTAAATAGTGTTGATAAAAAGTTGACCAAATGCTTGTTTGTTTTTGGCCATAGTAGGAAAAAAAAAGTTGTGCTGTTTTAAAATGCTGGTGTTCCGGTCCATCCTGCCAGGGCATACTCTGACTCTTTCAGGCAGGCTGTCTGAATTAGAATGGTCTGTGAGCAGAATGCTGCAGCTTGCTTGCTTGCTGGCAGGGACTTTGAAATGCCACAAAGTTGTGGCAATAAAAATGGCTCCAGCGGTATCTCTGCCATGAGGATGAAAAACTAAGGAATGGGCTGGATCCAACCGGAAAAGCCACGGCTTTAGTACTACCGATATTGCTTGGTAAATTAAAGACTCATGTGGTCAAAAAAGAGACATATACAGTAAAAGAAAGATTCAAAGTCGAAGAAAATATTTAATATTTTACAGTATGTTAAAAATTTATGAAGGCTAAAAGTTAAAGTTCTTAAAGTTAAAAAAGAAAGAAAGGAAGGAAGGAAGGAAGGAAGGAAGGAAGGAAGGAAGAAAGAAAGAAAGAAAGAAAGAAAGAAAGAAAGAAAGAAAGCGAATAGTTGGGTGTGGTAGTACACACCTTTAATCCCAACACTTAGGAGGCAGAGGTAAATTGACCTCTGAGACTTTAAGGGGCAGAGGGAGATTGACCTCTGTGACTTCAAGGTGAGGTATCATATGCCTTTAATCCCAATGCCTGGAAGGCAGAGACAGACGGATCTCTGAGAGTTCAAGGACAGCCTGGTATACAGAGTTATTCCAAGACAAAGATATACAAATAATCTGTCTCAAAAAATAAAAGTAAAAATAAATGAAATAGAGGTTAAAATAAAGATGCACAAAGATGAAAAATACACAGAGAATCTTGATACTCTATGCTATTATGCTCTCTTTGAATTGTTTGAAAGCTGAGGAAAGAGCAACAGCTGCTAAAAGATATTTGTTTATAAATGCTGCTGAACTAATCCAAGATAGATATTTTGAAAATGCCTTGACTTCAAAATTTGGATCTAAGGTTATGATGCTTTGGAAGAGTCCTT
>NW_026067957.1:7393016-7402284 GCF_014885135.2 Alexandromys fortis | reverse complement strand
GTCCTTCTCTGGTACAATCATTGGGTTCTGGTGTTTTCATGTTGTTTTTCAGATTGTTGGGTGAATTCCTGCCTTCGCGCCTGCCTCTAGTGGGTCTTCTAAAACAGAATCAGATTTCCCTGCTGGCCAGGGGCACCGCTTACAAAATGCCCCCGCTGTGTTTCCTGGCTCCCACCACGGGCCAAGATCCCTCTCACAACTCAGTAGGTCTACAGGAACAGGAACAGGCTCCCCATTCTCCAGGGACCTTGCCAACAATAGTCCTACCACTCTGCAGGCCAGCCACCAAAACAAAGACACTCCCACTGCCCTCTGCCAGGAGCACCCGACCCAGCGCCCAAACAGGCTGAACTGGGTGATCCAGCCTGTGGAATGGAGGGAGAAAGAAGGAAGCCTCTGTAGGCAAGCTGGGTTGGACCAGGGAGAGAAAGGTCGCAGCACAGCGTCTTCAGGGACAGGACCAGACTCCCCATTCACCAGGGACCTCGCCAACAAAAGGCCTACCACTGTGCAGGCCAGCCACCAAAACACCTACTTGAATTAGTTGTAGTGGGAAGATCTGCTCTCAGTGTGGGCTTCACTGTTTCAGCTTGGACCATCAAAAAATATAAGTTCGCATCTGCGCTACTGGCGTCTGCACCAGTCTGCGCCGCCCACATCTGCCCTGTATATATTTCTATGATTTCGTTGAAGCACTTAGCCTCTGGTGGTCCTCATTCTGCACATTTGATCCTAAGGGCTAATGTTTCTCCTTTAAAGATAACACCTCATCCTTGGACAGATTGCCATCCTGGAGAGACACACTATCTGCTAACTTAACGTAACTTTTTAACAAATTTTGAATGTCAAATTCAACATTATGGATTCTTTCAGATAATTTGTTATTGCTTTTAGATATAGATTCAATTTTGTCTGTCAAATTTGTGAAATTTGAAAAGAGAGAGAGCACTGCTGAGAAATTTTGTTAATATGATTGAAAATAGTTTTTTTTTTCTTTTTCATTTACATTTTAACATGCCTATAACTTCTGTTCTGATTTTTTGTCAGATCAAGTGCTGTGATGTCAATAACAATTAATCATCATGAGTAAGAACAATACAGATAGGGTATTTTACCACAGGATGATTGAATTTAGTGGCACGGATATTTTCAAAGAACAAACTTTTATATTAAGAAATATTGACTTTCACAAATAGTAGTGTGTGTATCAATTCTCTTAGAATTAGAGTAAACAATGAAAAGTTGCAGTATTTAATGACATTTTTAAGTATAATTATCATTTGTATATTACTCAAATGAGAAATCATCAAACTAGTCTGCTTGATTCACAAAAAAATGAATTAGTCTTCCAATCTGTTTGTTTGGCATACTAACCACCTCAGTAACTAAAAAAAAAAAAAAAACAAAAAAACAAAACACAGGCTAAGAATGACAAACACATGTCATTCAGCAGGATTCAGTATGGTCTCAGATTTTGTAGAAGTAATTACAATATTGTTGAACCCAGCTATAACAAGCTCAATGGAGGTCTGATTCTCAGTAGTTTACCCTAATGCAGTACCAGGTTCCAAGAAAAACCACAAACTTAGACTACCCAGGTACCACCTAGGAACAGACCATCCAAAGGAAATTTTTAATGTTCCAAACATTGTAGATAGGATATACTGCCAGTACAAACCCATTACTTTTGACCAGGACACCCCTAGATAAATGTCAGCTAATCAGAGGTCCTGAACCTTAGAAATCCCTCACCCTCACCTTTCTACTATAAAAACCCAACCCTAACTGAGCTTGGGGCTCTCTAATCATTCCAAAACATTGGACACACAGAGAGTCTGAGATTGCAAACTTGTGTAAGAGTAAAAAGGCTCTTTGTTTTTACATACAGGACTCAATCTCCTAGTTGTTTTGGGGGGTGTTCTGTGAACTGGCCATAATAAATATCATTTTTTGTCACACTGTCTAGCCTCCATGTCTGCAGTTATTGTTTTATTATTCATAGAGTTCAGTACTGAGTTTATTTTTAGGGTTTATGATGAATGATGTCACAGGCTTTTCAAAGTGAGCTAATTTTTTTATCTGAGTGTTGCTCTGGGAATAAAACACAAGAAATAGTATCTATTAAGTTTTATTGGCCATTCATAAAAGCTTGAAACAACTGGCTGGATCCTGGAGCAGCACAGTGGGTGTGCAGCTGTATTTATTATCAGCTCTGTAAATAATATGTATATTTTCATTTCAGGTTAATTAGCAAAAATGTTATCTAAACATTGTTTGACTGTGCTTGCTACAAGTCTGATAAAAAGAAATACAGTACCTGAGAAAAGGTGTCTTTTCTGTGGGGGTATTTCTAAGAGAAAAGATCTTCGTTGCAAGTTACACATTTGAAATTATACTCTGATTACAGTTTTCTTTTTCTATAAATGAGGCTCACCTACCTTCCCTAAGAAACTGTTTCAATGTATTGAGTGATAACTGATACACCCTTCTTTTGTGAGCCATGCATCTGCATAAGACCTACTGGGTAGCAAAAGGACAAACTTCTTATTAAAATAGATTTTCCAAACCTGAGACAGCATGACTTTCATCAAATATTAAATGCACATATGTCAAAGCTTTCAGAAACAGGTTATAATCTATAAACAGGAATAAATTTGATTTAGACAGCTACAAAGTCTATACTAGTGCTGATTTACACTGTAATGAAGAGAAATCATTTGTATTGCTAGTTTTATATTATTTAACTTTATATAAACTTTAAATATAATTTAATATGCACACTTCTATAGGATTGAATCCAGAAAGACCATTAGAAAATAAATATTTATCTGAAAATATTATTAATAATTATATTATTTTCTTAGTCTCACAAATTTCCTGGAACATTCTATACATATACATATTGCTTATATTTTGTGTATATAGAAATGAATTTTACATCTTCCATTTAATATATATCTAATAAATTGGTAAAAATATCCAAAGAAATGATTACAAACTTATTTAATAAATAAAAACCCAAACAAGTGAACAATAAAGACTTCTAATCTTAGAAATATAATGTCTTAATAATTTAAAGATAGAGTATAACTCTTTAAAAATCAGGCATCCTAAGAACAATTAATAGTATATATGTGAGAGCAAGATATGTGAATGTTCACATCATCTAGAAATTGTTTTATTGTGTTAACATTGTTCTTGAAGAAATGTCTTCAAGCCCTTGGCTTACATTACAGTAACTAGGTTATTTCTATGGGAAATAAACTTTTATCCTCTTTGATACTTTTACAAAGAAATTTAAATAAGATGAAGTCACATCTTTCATTAGGCCTCTTCCCTCCACACGTACATAGAATTAAGAAAATTTTTGGTGACCTTTCCCCTTTTTTATTTTGAAAATAAAAAAAAAGGATTTATAGGGAAGAATAAGCAGAATAAACGGAAAGGAATAAATGTTGAAGTCTCAACAGAAAAGACTTTTCTCTGCTTTGAGTTTTCTAGAAACTAAAATTTTAAAGACTAAGTAACACCTTTCCTCAAAAACTTCTTTGTGATAGCTTACTGACAACTTTAAAAATGTCATTATTGGGGAAAAGTTGTCCACTTATAAAAAGTGAGAATCAAAAAGCACATCACATGTTGCTAGGTAAAAGAATGGCCTGCTCTATGGGAAGGCAGCAAACACATGTTAAAGCTGATGTTGAGATTCCATTAAAAAATGGATTTTGCTTTGCTTTGGATCTTATTTTGTCATGCTTGGATGTTCTCTCTTGGAGTCCTGATATTTTCTACAGAGGAAATGGAGGGATTGGATTTGTGGGAGAGAGAAGATGAACAGGAACTAGAAGGAGTGGAGGGAGAGAAAACTCTGATTGGGATATATTGTCTGAGAGTAGAACGTATTTTCTTTTTTTTTTTTTTTTCTTATTTTCAACTGAAAGGAAGAAATAAAAAAGAAAGGAAGGAAAGACGGAAGGAAGGAGGGAAGAAGTGTGTATGAATATTATTAAAACAAAGAAAACTTCACCATTTGTGTTTTCTGTGGAATGTTTATTCTAATTTTCAGGGTATTTTCTATTTTTTAAATCTGTTTATGAGTTAAGTCAGTACTGTAATTTTAAAGTTTATAATTTAAAGTTTACTGTTTTAAAATTGTTTCAAGTATCTCATGCTTGAACAAAACTTTTTCAGAAGAAGTATGATATACTAGGCGCCATTAGAATATTCAGTAATCTTTCTGAGGAGTGGATGGGTCAGTGGGAGGGAGAAAGGTGGCTAGGGAGCAGGAAGAGGAGAGAGAGGGGAGCTATCATTGTTATGTAAAATAAAATTAATCTTTTATATAAATGATTAAAATATTTGATAACAATCATTTTATTCACTCAAAGAAAGAAATATTTAAATACTATTGAAGCAGTTGATTAAATAACTATGAATTCCTCAGTAAAATGTTAGATATATTTTACCAAAGTTAGTAAATCTTTATTACTTTAAGTGAATAAATCCTTAAATATGGTGAGATTTACTGTGGCTTCTAAGGCAACTTCTTTTTTATACATTATTTTTCTCTTATTTTTTTTAAAATATTGAAGAACTTCCAGGTTCTAACTATTGGGACAGCTTAGTATTCACAATAACAAAGCAAATAACTGTAAAGAGATAAAATAAAGAACAGAAAAGTAGACATTTCACATTGACTTTTATAAAAAAAAATTTCCCTGTATGTAAATGCATGAAGGATAAAAGATTACTGATTCAGAGTACAAAAAGAACATATGTGAGAACCACATTTTTCAGCTTCAGTATTAATATCAACTTGACTGTTTTTGCAGGAGTTTAGGTGTTCAATAATATATTGAGATTTTGAGTTAATCTTTGTGTGTGCATGTGATACTATTGCATTCTATCACTTTTTGAATATAAGTTAATTTCTGAATAGCTAAATATAAAAATCAAATTTACAAAAGGAGTTGTAAGTGCATATTGTATTCATATGTTTAAAGCCATTTAGCCCATCAACACTTACTTTTTAACTTAATTTTTGGTATATGTACATAGTTTAAGAAAAATCAATATATGTGAAATAAATTTCTTTTTATCTATTTATTAAAACATTAAATTTAGCATTACTTATATTTTTAACTCTTATGATAAAATCATTTTAATATAACATTTTTAAAAGTGTTTAATATTTTCCTGGTGGATTTGTAAAACTTGGACAGTTTCCTGAATCCTTGTCCATTGACATAGGAGGACAGACAGAAAGAAATGAGAAGTGGGGGAGTAAGGAAAGAAGGAAAAGGAACAGGAAGGAAAGACAGGAAAAGGAGAGGATAGAAAAAAATAACTGTAGTTTATATAAAAAGATGGAGTAAATGTCCATTATCTGTGTGCTTACTGATGTAACATGTATAAAAACAAAAATGACTGGTCTATAATCAGACTTTACTCAATGTTTGCTTTAGGGTTTTGAAGTTAATGTAAATACCTTTGAAACCTAAAACTGATAATTGTTAAGACACATTTATATTGCTCCAGACTCATTTACCTGTTAAACTTTGCATGAATATTTCCTAGATTAAGGCACCACATAGGACTACTCTTCAGATTAAAAGGATTCAATACCTCTTAAATCACACATTCATCTATTCTCATAAAATTATAATCCAAATGTCTTTCCTTGGACACCATTTTTTTCTACATACTTCCATTTGAAACAGAACAGTTGCATGATTTTTACAGCCAAAGTAACATCTTTGGAAGTAACTTACTTCATAACTCTAAGAACAACTATACTTTAGCCAAGTCCTTCAAATCTTTAATTCTGAATTACCCAGGAGTTCCATTTTGCAACTTTTCAACCCTTTCCACATCTCATCACCTCTAACGTTGGTTCTGAAGTGACTGGGTATTACCTCAGTGTTAGTAGTAATGCCATCATTCAATCCCTCACCTCAGTCTCAGCAATACTTAAATCAACTACTCATAAGCATGTCAGGCTTTACCACATACTCAGGATGTCTACCATCTTCTTAGACTGAAATACAATGACATTCGTTAGTTCTGTGACTCTGAGATATGATTCTATTCCACCTTTGTAACTTTTGATCCCATTACGTGCTTTCATTGTATGGTCTGTATCTTGGGTTGTCAAATAACTCCAGAATAGAATACATCCCACAAAAACTTCTTTAATGAAAAATCTTCCTTATTTAATTAATGAGGCTTAACAGTAATGGATTAAGTAACTGATAAATTGATGAATAACAGATAATTTGAAGAAAATGAAATATTTCTTTAAATTCCAGAAGATATTTAAATAATGTGCATCAAGGAGTACTAAACAACACTCTAACGTTTTTATTCAAAATATTGTAATCCTGGTATTTTTTTTTTTTATTGAGAATAGGAAAAAAAGTTTCCGCCTCCTCCCAGCCTCCCATTTCCCTCCCCCTCCCCTCACTCTTCTCCCCCTCCCCTCACTCTTCTCCCCCTCCCCCCACTCCTCTCCCCCTCCCCCCTACTTCTCTCTCCCTCCCTCTCCAATCCAAAGAGCAGTCAGGGTTCCCTGCCCTGTGAAAAGTCCTAGGTCCTCCCCCCTCCGTCCATGTCTAGGAAGGTGAACATCCATACTGGCTAGGCTCCCACCAAGCCGGAACATAAAGTAGGATCAAAACCCCTTGCCATTGACCTTGGCTTCTCATCAGTCCTCATTGTTCGCCATGATCAGAGAGTCCGGTTTTATCCCATGCTTTTTCAGTCACAGTCCAGCTGGCCTTGGTGAGCTCCCAATAGATCAGCCCCACTGTCTCAGTGGGTGGGTGCACCCCTCGTGGTCCTGACATCCTTGTTCGTGTTCTCCCTCCATCTGCTCCTCATTGGGACCTTGGGAGCTCAGTCCAGTGCTCCAGTGTGGGTCTCTGTCTCTATCTCCACCCATCACCAGATGAAGGTTCTATGGTGATATGAAAGATATTCGTCAGGAAGATTGGGATAAAGGAAGGTTGGATAGGGGAGCAGGGAAGCACATATCTTAGTTAAGGGAGCCACCTTAGGGTTGGCAAGAGACTTGAACCTAGAGTGGCTCCCAGGAGCCCAAGGCGATGTCCCCTGTTAGTCCCTTGGGAAGCTGAGGATAGGGATCCTGGTATTATTCTTATAATAAATAGATAATCCAATATCTTAGTTACTGTTCTATTGTTGCAATCATCATGACAGGAAGAAGACAGGCCCTGTGCAGGGGTAGTAACTGAGAGCTTTTTATCCTGATCTGCAGGTATCAGGAAGAGAGATTGACAGAGGCGGGGGGATAGCTCTGATGGGCTTTTAAAAACTCAAAACTCACTTCCAGTGACAAACCTTCAACAACAAGGCCATAATGCTCCCAAAAGACCAAACTTCTTATCCCTTCCTAAACTGTTTACCAATTGGAAATAAAGTGGGCAAATATATGAGAGTATGATGGCTATTGGTAATTAAATATGAATCTTTGGTTCATATTCTTTATTATTAAAATATTATTATTAAAATAACTGAAAACCATGTACTGGCAAGTTTGAAGTCAACTTGACACAAACAAGAGTTATTTTAAAGGATAGAATCTCAATTGATAAAATATCTCAATAAGATCTGACTCGACTCTAAAGCATTTTCTTAATTAGTGATTGTCATGGGAGGGCCCAGCCCATTTTGGGTGCTTCCATCCCTGGACTGGTAGGCCTGGGTTATATAAGAAAGCCTGCTGAGGCAGCTATGGGATGGAAGTAAGCAAGCAGCCATCCTCCATGCCTTCTCCATCAGCTCCTGCCTCCAGGTTCTTGCCCTTTTTGAATTCCTGCTCTTATTTACTTCAGTAATGAACAGGGCTGTGGAAATGTCAGTCAAATATAACCTTTCCTCCCCAACTTGCTTTTTTGTTATATGTAGGAGGAGGTGCTGAAGAGGAGGTAATGTGGGAGTCCCCTCTGTGTACAGTGATTACCATTAATGTATAAAGAAACTGCCTTGTCCTGTTGCTAGGGCAGAACTTAGGTAAGTGGGGAGGATTGGACTAAATGCTTGGAGAAAGAAGGCAGAGTCAGAGGGATGCCATGGATCCGCCACCACTGGAGATAGATGTGCTGAAACTTTTCTGTGTGGTGATACACAGATTAATGGAGGTAGGTTAAATTTAGATGTAAGAGTTAGCCATTGAGAAGTTAGAGCTAATGGGCCATGCAGTGTTTTAATTAATATAGTTTCTGTTTGATTATTTTTGGGCGGCTGGGAAGAGCAAGCAGCCCCTTCCTCCAACAGTCATATTTTTATTAAAGCAAAAGAAACCCTAACTAAGACAAACCCCTAAATTGTGAGTGATATATTTAATGTATGTTACTTTAACATGTGTATATATGTATATTATATATGTGTGTGTGTATGTATGTGTGTGTATTTGTGTACAACTATATACGACTATAACTGCTGTTGGATATTTGTACACTATGTGAAGGTGTAGTACTGTGATTGGTGTAATGAAAAAATGAATGGTCAATAGCTAGGCAGGCTATTTAAGTGGAACTTTTGGGGATAGAAAGAAAGAGGAGATAAATTGAGGTGTGAAGGAAAAGTCATGGAGACACGGAGAGTTGGACATGCAGAAAATAAAGGTAAAAATCCACATGGTGGAATGTAGATTAATAAAAGCAGATTAATTTAAGTTATAGGAGCAGGTTAATAAGTCTCCATGCTGTTATTTGATAGCTGGCAGTCCAAAGAAAAAAGAAAAATCTGACTCTCTTTCTTTCAGGATATATATATGTGTGTGTGTGTGTGTGTGTGTGTGTGTGTCCTTAAAATGTTATTTTTATTCTCAGTCAATGTATTTAATAACACATCCTTGGGAAGTTCTACATTTTTAAAATCATAATAATATGGAAATTTTATCAACTTGCCAGTTTAACCAAAAGTATTTGAAGGGTGTAGCTGTAGGACCCAGCCATGACAAGGTCAGTAGAGGCCTGAGTCTCAGCAGTTTACCCTGTGGTAATAGCTGGATCCAATAAAGACCATAAACTTAGACTACCTAGACACCACCCAAGAACAAACCATCCAAAGGAAATTCCTAATGTTCCAACCATTGTAGATATGATCACCTGTAAGGGAATGCTGCTTGTTCATTCCCAGCTGCCCAGAACTAAAATAACCACATGGAATCTGTATGAATTAAATCGCTTTGTGGCCCATTACCTCTAGTTTCTTATTGGCTAGCTGTTACATTCTTTTTTTTTAT
>NW_026067957.1:7389878-7392798 GCF_014885135.2 Alexandromys fortis | reverse complement strand
CCTCCCTCTCCAGTCTGAAGAGCAGTCAGGGTTCCCTACCCTGTGGAAAGTCCAAAGTCCTCCCCCCTCCTGGGGCAGCTGAGGATAGGGAACCGGAAATGACCCTATCCTATAGCCATACTGATGAATATCTTGCATACCTATAGCCATACTGATGAATATCTTGCATATCACCATAGAACCTTCATCTGGCGATGGATGGAGATAGAGTCAGAGACCCACACTGGAGCACGGGACTGAGCTCCCAATGTCCCAATGAGGAGCAGAAGGAGGGAGAATATGAGCAAAGAAGTAAGGACCACAAGGGGTGCACCCACCCACGGAGACAGTGGGGCTGATCTATTGGGAGCTCACCAAGGCCAGCTGGACTGTGACTGAAAAAGCATGGGATAGCTGTTACATTCTAAACTAACCCATTTCCATTAATCACCACGTGGCTGTGGCTTACTGGCAAGGTTTCACCAAATCTATCTCTGGTGGTGGCTACATGTCATCTCCCTGACTCTACCTACTCTCTCTGTATATCTCTGCCTGGCTTTACTCTGTTAAGCCATTGGCTGAAAGCAGCTTCTTTATTTACTAAAGGCAATAAAACATATTCATAGCATGTATTACATCCCACATCAATCACCTATCAGCACACACCCTGCTAATGTAACTTTTCTGGGTTTTGCTTTTAAATAATGCCCTCTAGAAGGGTGGTGTACGTCATCTTGCCACTGCTGTGCTGATGAGGTTCCTGTTGGTTTTTAATGTGCACACATTAAACCCTGCTTTTCATTTTAGTGATTCAGTCTCCCTGATAGTCTTTTGGGTCCCCACGGACTGGGCATAACATTTGGGGGCTTGTCAAGGATCCTCAGAGACTCTAACCAGGACCCCCAACACTGCAGGTTTATTCTGATCGACCACGGTAAGCCTATCTATGTTCAAAGTCTTGTCTGTCTTACTTCCATTTTTGTCTGGTGCTGACCTTGGAATCTGAATCTGAGCAGGTCAATTTGCCCTGGGAGGCGTGCTAGAGTGCAGATATGGAGGCATAGGGAGAGGTCCCCTTTCCTTGTCTGGATGGGTGTCTCTCTTCTGAGACCATGATGTAAGGGACCCAGTCTGGCCTCATCTGTAACTCCGAATCTGAAATCTCTGGCGATTAGGTAGCCTTAATAAATGGTTCTCATCCCATCTGTACAATTGTTGGTCTTTTTGAGGCCGAATCTCTCTGTGTTCTCAACAAACCAGACTGTCTGTTTTGGGCCCTTGTGTCTAAATGTTGTGGCTGTTGGTCCTGCATGTTCTGTCTTTGTATATCTGTTGACGACTGACTTGGCTGGACAGGTCTTTTCTTACACTTAATCTGACTGCACCCCCTTCACCTTTGCAGGTATTTCCCTTAAATCATGCAGCATGCCATCTAGCACCATACCATGCTGGTGGACGGGTTCCCTTAGCCTGCCCTGGGGGCTGCGAACCTTTACTTCTGGCAGAACCTAAACAAGGTTTGTGTCTGTGGGCCAAGGGCTCTGGCTATACGTGTTAAATTGCAGTGGCCATGTTGTGACATTATATCCAGACTTCCCTCCACCAGAGCTGTTTTGGTCATTCAGATCCAATGGGTTTTAAATATCTGTCATTATTTAGAGGGGCTGTTTACAAATTACTATTGGTTAGGGTATGGGAAAAAAAAAAAACTGTGTTGAGTCTCAGATGTTTCACGCTGGTGTAGGATTTCATATGATGTAAATTTAAAGTTTTTTTGTTATA
The DNA here is from genome assembly GCF_014885135.2 of Alexandromys fortis. Lineage (NCBI taxonomy): Eukaryota > Metazoa > Chordata > Mammalia > Rodentia > Cricetidae > Alexandromys > Alexandromys fortis. Next base: position 7,391,037 of record NW_026067957.1, on the reverse strand, counting down.
GTAAATTAATGTTTCTGTTGTTTTTTTTTAAATACTGTAGCCATCAATATAGTATATGTAGTACTGCGGGAAATTATAAGAAAGACTTTGGTAAGAGTTTTTTATGCTGTCTGAAATGTGAGAAAGACTTTGGAATATTGTCTGGAAAGCAAGGGAGAAAGCAGGAGACTGAAAGAATGAAGAAAGGAAAAATAGATTGAAGGTATGTAAAAAGTTATAAAAGCTCAGAAGGGGGTGTGAACTATGTTTGCTGTGGTTTCTCATACCAGCAAATATTGAATATGCTTGTTTTGTGAAAAGTTTGTCTATGTAAGTTTTCTTGATAGCATGAAGCTGAGACAGAAATGGTTTGGATATTTTGGCTGTCTCTGCTGCCCATCACTGCTGTGGCTACATTTATGGGTCTGACCTCAGAATTTATCACTGAGCTCTGGTAACTGGATTTGGATTAGTAGAAATTCAGATGACTTTTTGCTATAGATAATGTTAAAACTATTTTATGTTGCTTTTTAGTGAAAAACTAGCTCTAGAGTTGGATCATAACTTCCTTTGCTAGATCCATGCTTATTTAAAAGTTTTCTCTGACACTCTGTCATCTGAGCCCCTAACACAATGACAAGGAGAAGAAAACAAAGCTACATTCTGTAGCTTCAGATTTATAAGTTTATTTTGTTCAATATAATAAAAAATCTGTTAAAATTAAAATAAAATTAGTTAAAAGTTAATTAGTAACACTGGGAATTGATAAATTAAAATCTATGCATGTAAATTAAAGGAAACCATAAGGCAAAATTCCATTTTGGATTTTGGATTGCCATTTTGCTAGGGAAAAAAATGGATGCCACATGATTTCACTACCATCTTTTTGTTGTTGTTTTTTGAGACATGGATTCTCTGTAGCTTTGGAGTCTGTCCTGGAACTAGTTCTTGTAGACCAGGCTGGCCTCGAACTCACAGAGATCCACCTGCCTCTGTCTCCTGAGTGCTGGGATTAAAGGCGTGTGCCACCACTGCCTTGCACTCATCACCACCTTGATTAAAGGTAACCAGGTGGAGTGGGTCTAACTAGAAGGAAACAAGAGTCCTCCAAGATAGTTTGAATTGGGATAGGTTTTTGCTTGATGACTCATATCCCATTTTCAAAACAAGGTTTAATGTA